>NC_090880.1:42399678-42404678 GCF_036669935.1 Montipora foliosa | reverse complement strand
GAGAGTTTTTGGCTTTCAGGTTGTCAAATTCGTGTTCTGAATACTTGTTAAGCCGCATTCACACACTGAGGGCTTATCTGTCAGAACCACACCAAGTTATGGCGGACCGTTAACTCAAAAAAGGGCCGTCAAAATAAATAGTTGTTTCTCTTGAAATGATTGCGTAAAATCTCGCATTTCGAGTATTCAGCACAAGAACTTTCGAAATATGAAGAAAAACGAGAGGTGGTTTTTGATCGTAGCAGCACTTTAAAAATTGAAGAGTTAAAAATTTAGTAGCAGGAGAATTGGATTATCTGAAAAACCAAAGCGCTCTGGTTCGACTAATGAGATGGCCACAGGTGCTTTAAGAAACAGTTAGTTGCAAAATTTCACGCAACTTGTTATTTACTTGTATGGCTCCAAGAGTGGGAGATAAAATTATGATGAAAATAGCCTTGGTACACACTTCACAGCCTTTTTCTGTTGTCACGCAACGCGCCTCCCTAAAAGAGGAGAAGTTCATTGCGTGACAACACCTAAAAACTGCTTTGAAGAAGGCTATCTAGTCCAGAGCTTTTCCATTAATTTGGAGCCCACAAGGTATAAACTGGGAGTACAGGATATTTTGCTGGTCTGGGGTTCTCACAGCGTTGATAGAATTCCTAGATTGTTTGGCCAATGTTCTGGTTCTGTTGTTGTACCTTACCTGCAGGACAAGTTCAAGGCCATTATAAAGGATTTGCAGGAGCCATTCGCTGCATTTCCTGTCTCAACAGGCAGCAGATGGTGGCATCATGTGGACTGGACAAATTTTTTAGGATACATGATCTCAACAGCAGGAAAATTCTTCATAAGGTACTTATGGTGACTGTGAATTGCCCGAAGCGGAAAATACAATAAAACTCTTTGTTTGTCGACCCAAACTTTGAATGAGCATTGTTTCCAGTTTCTCTGACCAGTGCTTTAAATGCGAAAAGCAGTTCGAGAGGCAAAAGAGAAACTTCAAAGAGCGATCAGTCTTTCAAACCGGCATTGTTATTTCTTCGACAGGTCTACTTGAAGTCAGCCCTCAATTGTTTGTTATTTTCGTCAAAAGAGATAGAAAAGGTTTGTTAAAAAGAAAAACTTGTTATAGTAGAACATTTGTAGCAACGCCGCTGAGTGCTGCTGAAGGTGGTATTGAAATATTAAGGTAATTACCTAGAAATAGAACTTTTCATAGATTTCTGATTAAAGTTCGCTCAGCGTTGGAACATATCAGGGGGATGATAAAAATGTAATCAAAAAGGGGGGTCACCGTTTTCGCGCGCCAGTGACGTAAGAAATTATGCGCCTTACGGTTGCGCCATGCAAAACCAGGGAATCACCTTAACAGCTTGCCCTGTTAGTACAAGAGATATCAGAAATGCATAGAGCCAAAGGTACGGGTTCCAGTCTCTCACTCATCTAAATCTGTTGTTTGAAGATGGGTCTTTGTGAAGGTCTTTTCTTCGTCATTATTGCAGAATTTGGAACATCATGACAGTGACGGAACCGCCTTGCATTTAAATAAGACTCTGAAAAGAACAGCAACAGGAGACAGTTACGAAGATGAAGATGCTAATGGGGACGATGTCTGGGATTCAATGGAAGTTATAACCTCAAGTAGCAAAAGGAAACGGCTTCATAAAAGTAAAAGCTGACGCATCAATCCTCAGTTTCATTCCCAAAATCGAAAACTTCATTCTTCTAACTAGTACTATAGATTTCTTTGTTGGGTAGTCATGAGAATTTGGTGATATATCAAGATCACACTTATAGGCTATTTCCGAGTTCATGTCTGCCTCCTCATCAAAGTGTGAAGTGTTTCTTAACGTCATTACAACTGGCCAATCAGGTGGCTTTCTAAAAATAGCTCCATCTTGCCCGCTCGGGTAGCCAATCACAGCGCGGGATTTGATTCATCTTGCCCGCTCACGGAGCTTGTCATAATAATATAATTATAATTTATTTTTCTTTCAACAAGACCGATACCTTTTAGTTTGAGGTGGGACTACATTACAACATCATATAAGTGAGCGCTTACAACAGTGCTTGACGTTGCGACCGGATTCACACCTACTCGCCAGCCTGGTTGCTAGAATATTATGATGATGATGATGATGATGATGATGATGATGATATAGTGGCATCCTCGTGTCGAAGAGGGGATGGTTAGCGCTGGGGATTTGGGCAGGATCTTGTATGACTATTTTATTCATTCAATAAGTGCAATGAATGTCCAATAGCGGACTATACTTCTCGCTTTAACGCATGTAGCCTTTGAAAACGGTGTTTACGCATCCTTTGAAATCTACATCTTTCATTAATTTCATTCCAGAAGTGACATCCAAGATTTTCTAAAAACTCTTGATTTCTTTTGGAAAGTGTGTATAATAGATTTTGAATAAAGAAAAAGCCTTTACATCTTTAAAATACGTAAACAAGCTCAATGCGTTGAGGTGGATTAACTTTTGCGGAATCGGCTTCTTGTACCTCCAACTTCGGAACTTTTGGGCTTGAAAAGAAACTGTCAATCTTTTTTGTTGCAGTTGCGACTCCCTAAGCGAATATTTCGAGAATTGAGCCTCCATTAAATGTGGCTAGCATTGCATGTGACCACAAACTAGCCTCAGTCTTCTGGCGAGTTAAAGATGACTACTGTCACGTTGTTTTTTTTTTTTCCCTAGTTAAACTTAAGATATTCCTCTTTCTCTTGATTCGAAAAAAACATTCTAACCATTGATGAACTATAAACAAGTGTTTTCCAAACATTTTAATGTGCGCCGATTTCGAATTTTTGTGCACGAATCTTGCAAGGGCGCAACCTGGTGAGAACACTTCTCGTTTACTCGGTATTAAAATTGGTTTCCAGCTTACGTATGCACCGTAGCACTTTTTCCATTGACTACTGTAATTCTCAGAAATAATAAGAAAGAAATGAAAGTGTTGTTCATAATGTATTGTCTAAATGATATTTTTAAAAAATGTACCAAGCGAATAAACAACTTACTAGCCGACGTTTCGGTGTCATCGCAACACCATACTCAAGGCATAGTAAACAAATTAATGCAGACATTCAATGTTCTTTTCATTAGCATAAGAATAAAGCTCACAAGTTTCAAGTGAACATCTTTGCGCCAATCGAGTCCGTATGTATGTTAACTTTATTTTAGCACGGTAAATTCATCAGTTACAAACTTTAAGACCTAAATACATCATATCCTGACTGAATTTAATGTTTGCACGTTAAGAGAAGGGTTTGCGAATTAAAAGCATTTTCAAGGATCAAGAGTATATTTAAAATGCGGATATCATATTGATTGTCACTATTGAATTCGTTAGCAATGTTAGGTTTTTTTACATTAACGTTTTTTACATTAACGTTTTGTCCAATTATTTATTTTCAAGTTAAGTTATCCAGCATTTAAAATTTTCAACTATATTTGCCCATTTCTCGCTGTCAAGGCCGCTTTACGCGCTCTGATTTTCGGCTCGGCTTCGCTTGCATTTTACCTTTTGTTAAAATGTATAAAGCCGAAAGGCCGAAATTCTTTGGCGACTAAAATACCTGAGCTGGCGACCAAATCTGAAAAGGTAGGAGACAGCTGTCCCTTAGGTTTTTTCCTGAAAGTCGAGCATTGTAAAAAGTTCATTAAAAGCACAGAATACGCAATACTCAAAGGACTGCTGATATTTAACAATTATCCTGCGAAATCGCGCGGGCTATCGCCTGATACTTAGCCGACGAGGCTGTGGACCGAGTTGGCTAAAAGATTGAGCAGGATAATTGTTTTATCATAGCTCAGTTGGTTAGAGCGTCGGACCGGAATCGCGAGGTCACGGGTTCAAACCCCTTGAAGTCCTGAATTTTTCAGACTTCTCTACGCAATTGCAAAAAATTGCGCTCATAACTGCGAAGATCATAGCTTCACTTGATTTCATATCCGCAGTTCATGTATGATTCATCAACAATTATTCTACGAGGGCGCTGGATATGAAATGATATATATAACCAACGAGGCGCGTAGCGCCGACTGAGTTGGTTATGATCATTTCATATCCAGCAAGCCCGAGTAGAATAATTGTTTTATTAAAAACCCCAACATCACAACTCTTTTATGTTGAATTTATTTGGCCATTTTTTCTCGGAGCCGCAAAACTGTGTATTTGCTGCTGTGTTCAGTGACCACATTTGGTAGTGCAGGTATATGAGCTGATAACCTGTGTCCGGCGAGCCAATGAAAATGCTGGAAATGTGATATCCGTAGTTCAGTTTTTAATAATTTCGTATATACCATTTCATCATTGATTCATTCCTCACGGGACCATTAGAACCCACAAATGACCAGCTCCCAACGTCAGTGGCTTCATAGCTCAGTTGGTTAGAGCGTCGCACCGGAATCGCGAGGTCACGGGTTCAAACCCCGTTGAAGTCCTGAAATTTTCAGACTTCTCTACCCAATTGCAAAAAATTGCGCTCACAACTGCGAAGATCATAGCTTCACTTGATAATTGTTTTATTATTCAACACATTGATGACGAAGCACAATTTTCTACGTTTATTGGAAAAAACGCTGGGAAAACTACCATTTTTCTCCGCCACACACAAAATTACGTATATCGCAGGACATTCGTTGAGTACGCACGACGAATATTGAGCGCGCTATGACCGTATTTGGACACTGTCGCAGTGTGTTGAATGATAAATTTATATATACCGCACATATCACACAGAGTTTCGTTGTCGTTTACAGTTCTTTCTCTGGGGGTGAGATCGGACGTTAACCTTAAAAGGCGCCTCTGGCAGTCGCGATCGGTCCATATTTGATCTCACCCACTCACGCATGAACATGAAAGTAGAATAGACCACGAAGGAACAGTATGTGAGGTTTTTGATGCTTTGCAGTGTTGATTAACACGCAGGGAGGGTTCTGAGACGGGGGTTACGGTTTTTATAGTCCTCATCCGAGAAAACTTGAAAGTCCAACCATTTGCAG
>NC_090880.1:42392178-42394678 GCF_036669935.1 Montipora foliosa | reverse complement strand
GCATAAGCACGACGTGAAATCAACAAATTTGAGGTTTTGAAGACAAAGTGAGCATGCAACAGAGAATCTTTCATTCTCTATCTTCACTCTGAAAACGCTCGTATCAATTTAAGTACTTTGAGGATACTTCGCCATATTGTAGGACGTGAACGAGACTGAAGAATCGCGAAAGACTTACGATAGAGCTATGCTATATTTTGAGACGACGTTTTCGTCGACCGTCGTCGTCATAGATCTTAAACTCCCTATTAGAGAGGTTTTTTATCGTGTTTACAGAAAACGGTAAAGGTAAGATTGAAAGTAGCGTTTTGCCAAAAGAGAAAGAACCCTTTTTTTTAATTTGCTCAGTTTTTGCATATTATCCACAAATATCAAGTAACTTTTCACAAGAGAGAAATATTAAGTTAGAATAGGAAAAATTTCCTTGTATTATGATAAGCCGCTTCCTGCCGTTTAATATTTGGCTTTTCACGTAGACGCAATTCTAAGTGCTTAATCTCTTGTAAGGCTCTTAATTAAAGCACCCACTCCAGCTCGACATTTTTCAGGGTGGAGTGGGTGATCGATGCGTGTCTTCTTACATGCTACTATTTCGGTTAGTTTGTTTATTTTTCGTTGTTTAATACCCATCGTTTCTAGAAACTTATTTTTCCACTTTGAAGTTTAAAAATCTAGTATCTTTACTTTATGCAGTAATTAGGCAGCTGCTAACTCTGTTGCTGCCTGCTAAGCTTCTTAACAATAACCTTTACTCTTTGTCTCACTGCGCGGATCTTCCAGTAGTAAAGAATCGGGTTTAAAGACGAGTTTAAGAACACCAAAGTGGCCGCGGACTCCCGTACAACGAAAAACGACGAGGACAGTCCGATTTGACTCGTCAAAGCCTCGGTTATGCCAAAGGGGAGGTAACAAATAACCAGTGCAAACTGGAGCCACAGCGCTGTGTAAATTGCGCTAATGTAGCGCTTTAAATGCCTTGGCTTCGGTTGGTATGCTGGTTGATAATCAGTTTGAAGTTGACGTGTGTATCTGTGAAGTATTATAAAACTCTTTGCGTACGCAAACGTCGAGACTAATATACACAGCAAGACACCTATATAACGATACCATACGGTTATAACGTAATTCCAAAAGTACGATGTTGTGCTTACTACAGACACCACCCAAAAAAAGATCACGCATGCCATTGTTCGCTTGAAAGTTACAATATGGCGGTATCTTGCTTCTAGTATTAAGGCAAAGAGTCGGTCCACACTTAATGCTGTCAAAGTCAGCAATGAAACGGAGCATAATGTTAGTGACGTGATTACATTTGAAGCTAATGCGTAAGGACAGATATCGAAGCGTCCAGTAACAATGGACATCCAATAGCTGACAATAAGGGGCTCGGAGAGAAGACCAACGCACAGATCACTTGTGGCGAGACAGCGAAATAATAGTTTGGTCGACGGATGAAGTGAAGTCTCATTATGCAGGGCTATCAAGATGACAACGTTGCCAAAAAAGGCAGTAAGGGACAAGAGGATGTTGAACACCGAAAGACATACAAGTTGAAGATGTATTTCTTTGGTTAATTCGGGTGAACAAAATAGTTCCTTTTGTATATTCTGGTTGTCATCTTCCGTGATGTTGTAGGCCATTTTTCTTGCACTTCCCTTCAAAAAAGTTCAAATGAATTTCGCATGTAATTATTGTTATCTATACTAACAACAAACACAGCTGGTAACTTTAAATAGCGCATTTGTAAATCTGCTGGTGTCTTGTTTAATTAATATGTTTTCAGAGTTAAATTACGAGAAAACTCGGCAAAAGTTGAATTACACGTGGATGAAAAATAAAAGGTCTGGAAAAATTTGGTTTATAGGGAAGTTGTAATTGCTCTTGAGGGGGTGGGCTAAAATTAATCAAGCAGTGCCCCGCCGACACTCTGAACGACAAAGTACTTAAACCAAAGGGATATGAATAAAATTTAAGAAAGAACTCTGTGGTTGCGGAAATGAAGTTTGTAGCCAATGGAAATGTGGAATTTTCACACATTAAACAAGTGAGAACAAAACGAGAGAGAAAGTAAAGTAATACTTTCAAGGTTCGGTTTGGTTTCCGAAACACAAAACCCTCTCAAATAATTATAACTTTGAAAGCAGATTCTCTGAATCAGACTAAACGGGCAATTTAGACTAATGACCTAGAATAAAGAGAATTATGGAGAAAACACCAACAGATGAGTATTGCTTAGTACGCGAGAATAATGTGTAAGCATGATTCACCAGAAAAAACAAACAAGATGCAGACAATGCCGCAGCAACTACATAATCGTATTTGTGGAATTTAATGCCATTTGCCGGTGTAGGTGCTCCATGTTTTAATTTTCAAATTTTCACCTGCCTCAAAACAAGTATGTTCCATTGTTATTATGGCACAAAATGTCATTTAAATTACGAATAATTTGAGTCTGTGGCATTGGTGGATTTGTTTTTTTATCAAGAAAAAAAGAGGCATG
>NC_090880.1:42377178-42384678 GCF_036669935.1 Montipora foliosa | reverse complement strand
ATAGTTTTGACTTCGGAAAATATTTGTTTAAGTCATTCCAGAGTAACATGAAGTTTGTTTGGGAAGCCAACAATATTTCTTTAAGGTTATCTATTAATTTATGTATCTATTATTTACAAATAAGAAGCTATAATTATAAAAATAAGTAGTGTTTCGTTTCCAGACAGACGCTGCTCTCGGGGATGGGAAATATACCGGATTCGAGCTCTGTCGAGAAGACATTAATGTTTACTGTCGCGTTAAGAAGACATTAATGTTTTACTGGCATGACGCGTAACTATAAAAGTTTCAAATTTAATTTCTTAAGCACATTACACGTACGTTTTCGCGTATGCTTTTTCAGGTTTTGAGAGATTTTGAGTTTTTTCGGACAGTTGTGATTCTGAGTTTAGTTTGCCGGGTTTCCGTTTTTAAACGTTGTTGTTTGCCGATTAAGAGACATTTCTGTTGGAACGAGTTCGCCTACCGCTTCCTAACAAGCTCGATCCCCTGGCCCGCTTCTTCCATGGTAGGAGTTACCAGGAGCACCTTTTGAATTCCTAGGCTTTTTCCTTTTCTACTTTCGGATTGGCCCTGGCAGCATTACTTCTGGGAAAATCCAGTTTCAGCGCTTTCAATACCACTCAACTCAGTGCCCTCAGTTTTTGTGTAACACGTACCACAGGTAACCCAGTTTACGCTCACGGAGCGTCCAGTTTTTTTACGCAAAAGAGAATAAATCAAGAAGATGGGCTGGAAAAGGATGGTGAAGCTGGAGAAGTCAGTTTGGTATTAGTCAACCTCCAGAACGTCGAGAGCCAACGGCCTCAAGCTTAACAAGTAACACTGTGCGATACAATGTAATATATAGAGATTACTTAATGGAAAGTGCGGGCGTACAGTATTTACGCACGAGTTGTTGACGTATCAGAAATCGAACTGGTGAGAGCAGCGAACGAGTGAGATTTCTGATACAAAAACAACGAGTGCGTACATACTGTACAAAGCACTTTACATGTGGTATTGTGTTTATTATATACATACTGAGATTTAAAGTCTTGTTTATCGTCTTTAATGACAAACCAAGACAAAACTTCAAGTCAAAAACTCATGTAAAGATTATAACATAGGCTTAAAGTTGAGCCGGAAATTTGACATTAAAGCAAGCAAAGAATGTAAAAATGTTATTTCAAATGTCCCTCAATACTTGAAACAAGGTACCTTAAACTTGAAGGCTCATAATTCTCTCCGTCTTTACGTCTCACAGGACGAATAAAGTCCGAAAGGTGCTTGTTTAATTCTGCGGCCTCTATGCTTTGCACTTCTCGACTGTCGCTATTTTCGCTTCTCAAACGCTTACAGCAATTTCACATCTCGTTTGGTATTCTCTTTCGTGTTCTTGTTTTGGAGACTTTCCACGTAATCCTCGACCGAAGTATCGTGATCACCAAACCTCTTCTCGTTCATGTTGTTAAGCTGCGACACTTGCGAAGGCTTAAAATTTCTCAAACAAGCGAAACACTGCCAGCTGAATGAAGATCACCTTGTTACGGCTCACACGTCAAAAAACATGATACGCGGCACCTGATTGGATGTATCTTTTTACTCACATGTGGAAAAGCGATACGCGCCATTTGATTGGTTGTTGGGCTCTTAGACCAGCTTGTGAACTGAATTTATTTCGCGCCCTTTCAGTGGGTAAATCTCAGTATGTATATAATAAACTTGTATTAGTTTGGATTATGTCAGTTTTTCAAAGTTTCAGTATCATAGTTTGACCCAGACCATTTTTAAAATGACCCAATTTAAAATGTCACGCGGGACTTATGGTCCACTTTGATTAATTTCCATATTGAACACTGGTTCTTTTTCAAGTTTCAGATGTCACGCCACACAAGATTCTAAAAGGGCCGCTATGGCAGTATTGGTTTGTTTTTCTTTTAAATTAGCCCTTATTTTCTCGCTCTTAAACTTAAAATTCAAAAGAACATTTAGGCTTGAACGAGGCAAGAAGGGCTAATTTGCACACAACAAAACAACTTGACTAAAATGGTGGGTATTTTGGAATATGGTGTATAGGCTCGTGTTGAGGGCAGCAAACGTAAAGCTAAAAGTAAAAAGAGGAAAAAAAAGATTGTTTGACTGCGGCTTGTTTTTGCCTCCTACTGCATATATCAAGCAATTTCTCAACGAAGAGAGAAAAGTTAAGAGAATTTTTGAAAATTAGTAACTTGCCATTTCACGTAAGCTCCATGCTAAATCTCTTCGATTTATTTCAAACTTAACTGAGAGAGTATAAAAATCGTGAAACTGGGTCCCATCGTTTAAACGCAGTACGTCATGCACTGCTGAGCAGTTCGTGTGCCGATTTGACCTTACCATATCAGCTAACTAATATATTTTACCAGTAGTAATCAAGGATTATTGACTAAGTGCGTTGATAGTTGAAGATTTAAGAGTATCTGGGATTGTGTGAAAATAGCGAATGAGATTTTTTGGTGAAGGGTACAAAACGAGGAGAGGGATTAGACGTTCTACAAGGAAGAACGGTCCTCACTGTGAAATACATTTTTTTATAAAAACGTTTAATTTTGGGGCTGAGGCTGAAAGTTCCTGTTGTTGTTGTTGTTGTTGTTGTTGTTTTTTGCGACTCGAAATTGAAAACGTTGTTAAACATTTTCTTAAAGTTGTACGTTCGACTGTAAACTTCAGAGTATCATGCCACGAAAACCACATTGTTTATGTTAAAACCCTGGCTTTAGCTTTTCTGATATGCTTTTCTGATATGTCCTGTCAGAGTACACAAATGAGCAGTGAAGAACGTGACACTTTAGTAAACTTATGTTAATTCAGAAACGGACGTTATCCCTTATTCCTTAAGAACAGGATGTTTTAAGAAAGATTCGAACAATCCACAACTGAAACTCGTTCACCGGTGACATCGTGTTGAATCTCAACTACTTGAAGAGACGGAAGTCCCTGGAAATAAATCTCACCGTTGCCTTTTTAAGTTTAACTTTGTTTTAATTAATCCAATTCTGAAATGAAATCTTAAAGACTAAAGTTAAGCGCAACCAAAGTACTCTATCTTTTGGACGAGGCTTTCAGTGTTGAGTTGTGTTCTGAGGTTCCTGTGGAACTCGGTACCAGGTCCTGTGCACGGTTGTTGATGGCGCAATCAGTCTGGATCGCTTGTCCGAAGTTGTCTATTTGTTCCCAATCCAGCTAATCCTACATTCAGCAAATTAGAGTTTTGGCAAAAATGTATTTGCCGAAGTTGAGTTCAAATATCCGAAGTGCGAGAATTTAAAGGCCTGTTGAGGAGAAACGGTCGCGAGCCATTACCAGGAACACATGGTCTTAAGGACGTTTCAAGTCTCCATATTTTGCCTCAGATAATACGCCCGGAGAAGCGAAAAGGTCAAACACTTGTTTTTCATCCTTTTTTTTTTTGACATTCGTTTTTCATGCAAAACGGCACAAACGAAACCAAAAGGAGAGGAGCAGCCCCGGATAAGCTTTACGAAAACAAAGAAAACTCAGTCTGTTGTATCAAGGGCCGAATCAGTCGCTTAGTTTCAGACCGAAGAATAATTCGACTCGAAACATTTTCTTTTTTGTTGCTTCTGTGAGATGAATTCATATTTTCCCTGACCGCCGAGTGACATTTCTGATTTGGTTACAGGTATGTTTATGCAGCTTTTTCTTCAGTGGTAGTGAAACTTTTAAAGATTCTGTCTGCGTTTTTGCGGCAAGTGACATTCGCCATCTACCGTATAGCATGAAAATTATGCGAATTGAGCCCGATCCGCAAATAATAGTTCCCGCAGAATCAAAAACCCGCAAAATAATACGCCGCAAAAATTAACTCCCTTCAGTCAAATTAAAAAGCCCGCTTTGAATAGACTTGTGCGATACACTGGACAAAAGCAAAAACACTAAAATGATTTACCATTGGAAAAAGCAACCCAAGCTTAGATAAATAGGGTAGTTCGTATCTCAAGAAAAACAGTATGTAAAGGCAAAGGACAGAAAATGTCAAGAGAACAGCAATTCAGGACATGGCACGAAGGGCTCGTCTGAACAAACGCTACTTTCTAGGGCGTCTGAAAACCGTAAAATGAAACCGCAGTTTTGGTGTGCGTTGTAGGGGTAGGCTTTTGGTTTCAATTGGTTTTGTTCTTGTTCAGTTCCTTTTGCGCAGTACGGTGTTACGGTGATACCATATGTCTCTAACACGGTATGTAATTTAATCTGAACTGTGACTCAACATACCCTACAATAAATTGTCCTGCCGCGCCTTCTGTTTGAAGAGAGAATCGCAAAAATTAGTTCCCAGTAAAAATGAAAGTCTTCTTAAACCACAAAAAATCGAAACCAACAAAATAACCCCCTCCCCCCTCGCAAAATTTTCCTGCTAAACAGTAGTCAGAGAGCCTCTCAAAACAGTCTCCGGTCCTGATCAACGCAACGGAGATCAAAAGACGTCACTTAGTTAGAACTGTACACTGTGATCGTTTACAATGAAAGTAGTTTTAGAAATTTCGTAGAGAAATCATAAATGTTTGCTGCTTTGCCCCCCCCCCCCACCCCCCCGAGGAAAACGCACGCGTAGTAAAAAATGTAGTTTATGTACAGTCTTGCTTCAAGCTTAGTATTTTTTATTATTATTATCATTATTATTATTATTATTATTATTATTATTATTATTATTATTATTATCATTATCATTATCGGATCAATCTTTGCTTCATTTAAACTTTTAACGACAAACCTTAACAAAGCAGCACTTCTTTTCAATGGTCCAAAATATCTCCCACATTTTAAATACAGATTGTTTTCAGTTTGATAGATCCGAAACTTTGACGGTACATTGATTATTCAAAGTCAACGGTTCTGATTACGCTAAGTGCCGCGTAGAATATCGACTTTTCCGTTCGAAAGTACACATTGCAATTAGGTTTGACAGTCAGGCATATACATCTCTGTTTTTAATAAATTTGTATGTGGCTTAGAAAGTTACGATTCAAAGACATAACGTTTTGATACTCCTGTCCAGTGTCTTCATCAGGGGTGATATGTAGGACCGGGAATCTTCCCTTACTCGTGCATTTCGCTCCAGTTTTGAAAGTTCTCAATACGGCTCGTGCAACTTTGAGAACTTTCGAAACATGACGAGTGGCCATAAATCACGAAATGCATAAGCAAGTTCATACGATTTTTTATTGATTATCGCTTTGTTTCCATAGCAACTTCCGTCTTGCACTCTGTAACCTATTTTATGCACTAGTCATTGACCAATCAGAAATGCGATATTTTGTTGAGTATATAATACGGATTGATAGCATATGAAAGGACTCGTGCGATTACTTAAGTTATTAGATGTTTTGGTTTGTGGTATCTCTCAGTTTCCGTGAGTGATTTCCCCACACTTTGTCAGCACCGGCAATATTTCTTATGTTCTTTTTTTATTTGTATACGAGAGCCAAGTGTTTGTCACGTGGTCTCTACTAGGAAGAGAGAGGACCCTGGGAAAGGGTGTGACGGCCATCACTCTTCTCGGCTGTTGTTTGGCGAATTTCGACTTCTTTTTTCGGTGCGCTTAATTTAAGGAAGAAGTTCACCAGTAGCCAACACTTTTACTCGACAAAGCTAACGGTTACCTTAAATTTTGCGTTAATTGCGAATACCATTTTGCCGATATCATCTTGTTTTGCCGCAACAATGCCATGATCAGGTTAGTTTTCACTTTATTTTGTAATAGTTGTTACCAATGTTGCATTTCTCAGCAAGGCTATGTAGGAAATTAATCACTACAATAATAAACGAAGAAAAGTTGAGTGAAGTACTTGTAAACACTTTGGAATATATTTGAGTTTTTGTTACTCTCACACAAAACGAGTTAAGTTTGAAAATTGTTACTTAGTAAGTTTTACAACCCTTCAACTTACATTTATTGTGAGCTTTCACAGAGCAAAACTGACAATTGGTGTTTAGATATGTCTGGATTTGTCGTTGTTCTTGATTTCCGCTGATGAGTAAGAGTAGACGGCAGTGTCCTCTTTGTCGAACGCAAATATTTCATGAGTCTCTGAAGTAGTGTGTTTATGCGTAAAGTGCTTTGACTCAACTTATTTTGGCAGTTAATTGCAAAAGATTTGGTTGGCTGAGAAACTCATACGCTCAAATGCATCGGATTGTAATGTGTCACAAGCCCTAACCTGCAAAATGTTCACCGCCCCCTCCTTTTCCCCGTGATAACTTGGGGCCATGTCCATATTTGTCTGCTGACTGAGAAATACACAAACCACAGTAAATGGGATTCCCATGGTAGATTATCCCAAACTTTATCACATTTAAGTTTTGGTATCCCTTGTCAATCCACGGATACACTGGATTTCTGATTTTGCTAACGATAAAAAGGAAAATGTCACGAAGGAAAACCATTTAAATGTAGAATCGTGATTGGCTCTTATACCTTGCACATCAAAACACTACCACATTAAATGTTATGAATGCTTTGTGTGATCTTTTTGACTAATCCATAAACATTTACCACGAGAAATTTACCAGGGGAAAATATTGGCAACACTCACTAAATGCAGTTTCCGTCGTAGAGGGGTCACTTACCACGAAAAAAGACCCCCGTGTAACCACACCCTAAGGGAGATACGGTGCTTACCGTTTAGCAAAAATATCCGGAAATTTCGTTTGAAAGTGAAATGGAACAGGACGGGTACTTACCATTTGTCAGAATAAACCGGTTGGGACGACCGATGAATAATGGTAAGGGTTTTTCCAAAATCAGGGTTAGGGTTAGGGTTATCAATACAACACGACGAAATGTATTACATTTACTGTAATGCTAATCATGAACGTTTATTCGATCGATCGATTTGTTCAGCACTTACTCGTCTTTACGAATTTGGCTGGCCGTGAATGCGTCTCGTAGCGATCTGCGATCCACTTGTTGAAATCGTTCCTGTCGTACATAGTCTTTTGTAGTTGTTCGGCTTCGATGCCAGTAGTCTCTGATAATTTAGCCCAGAAATTCACATTTTTGCCTCCTCGTCGGATTGTACGGGCTGGTTCACAGTAGACCAGCTGTTTCTGCAAAGCGTTGTTCGGCATGCGGGTCACGTGAGCAACGTATTTGAGATGAAATTTATCGGCACCGATGGGAGTAGCTCCGCAGATTTTTCTCAGCTTATCATTCGTGATTTTGTATCCCCAGTCCCATTGCTCTTTCAGCTCAGGATTTTCAGCTTCGCGTTTCAACCGCTCAGCTTTCTGTTTTTTAGTTTCTCGGGGTGGTGCTTTTTTGCGCTGGAAACCGCCTTTGACCATTTTTCGAAGATATTGGTGCCAAATTGATTCTAACTTAGCGTGCTCAGCAGAGCTGAGGAGGTCAGTTTGCGCAGCGTAGAGGAGGCGTGCGCGGACGGTTGATTCTAAAATTTTTACTCGTATCCAGAGGTTGATTTCACGATCGCAGAGGATGTGTTTTATCTCAGTCCATTT
>NC_090880.1:42354678-42372178 GCF_036669935.1 Montipora foliosa | reverse complement strand
TTTAGGAGTGGGCCCTTTTTTCTTTTTTAGACGTGTGTCGGATGGTGCTTCGAGCTTTGTTACTTAAATATATTTTCTTCAAAAAACCACGGAGTTTGATAGTGAAATCTGTCGCTTGCCGCCTGGTGGGGATTTTGACCAATTATTTTGACGATAATAGAAACATACTCCTTAACCACAACTATTTTGAGGATTTACTTCCTGGTCACGATAACATTCCATCAAGAGAACTTAGCCCAGTTTAGCAGACCTATATCCCCATTAATCCATTTTCGTTGAAAAATCAACGTTTTGATCCATTTTCGATCACAGACAAAAACTTAATTAAACTCTAAAACGCCTGAAAAAGGTTTCCAAACGGCTTTCATAGTTTTTAAAACGCTTCAGTTTCAGTGTGGACAAGCGAAAACGAAGATGTCGCCTACAATCACACTATACAAAGAGAACAGGATAAAAGAGGGTCCTGAAGGGGAGGGGGGAGGGGGGGGGGAGGTTACCAATTTCATTTCCCAGCCCAATTTTTTTCCGAATTCCATTTTCCAGCTTCCAAATCCCATTCCCACTGACATTATTCAGGAAAATCCCAGTGTTCTACATAACCAGCTCTTTTGTTTTCACATCGTCACATTTTTTTGAAATTGAGACTTGTTACCTCTTGCGAAAACAACCCCGAACGATCTCCCGAAGATTCACGGCATATATTAAGGTGGTAATTTAAAATTTACTTTTCTTTGAAGGTCAAGCCTTAAAACAACATCAACAGCAACTTTTAAAATTAAATTTCCATTCTTTTTTTTTTTTAATATGTGCTAACAAGAACATCCTCAATAATACATCTTAAAGTTTATGTTATAAAATTGTCCATTTCTTTTATGAAGACATTGCCAGGATTTGGATATAAACAAATTGAAAAATATCTATTGTAAACAAAGGCTGCAAAATGACTAGATCTCAATCGATTATCTATCCAGAATTGTGTATTGTTAACCATGTAATGAGCAAAATACTCACGTGATGTTCTTTAGAAGAGAACCACTTGTTTGAAATAAGCAGTTTTGCTCGGGACCATCATCGCTTGCCAAAACGTTTTGTCGTTTCTCCGTAGGCTCGAAATACACATTGATTTTCTTCGGTTGTTCATTGGCCTTCGGATTACAATTATGAACTCGCCGGAAGTATTTTAAACGACCTGCGACAGTCCTTTTACAGTCGTCCAATTTCGAAGATTTCCCACATCGTAGGCATTCAATAGGCCATTTCCGAGTTCATGTTCGCCTCTTCTTCAAAGCGAGTCTAAGTCAGTGCGAAGTTTTTCTTATGAAAAGTAGTTTTCATTCATATGCAAAGTAGAACTAATTACCATCACAAAAACTTCGCACTTAGACTCGCTTTGAAGAGGAGGAAGATGTTAACTCGGAAATGGCCTATTCTTTTTCCATCTTTCTACAGCCTTGTGTCGTTTTTCTGTAACAGCAATTCTCTCAACCTTAGAAGCGTTTTTGGCAAAATTTTCTTGTTTGTCACTCCCAGAGTCAGTGGATTTATTTACGATCTTTTCCTGTGGCAGTTGCTTTCCTGATGACGTACATGACCGTGGGGCTTCCGTTTCTGTCACGCTTGGCGATCTCTGTTTAAACACGATATTTACAGGTCTTACAGAGCCTTTCTGAAACATGACTTGGCGTTGAATCACCTTGACAGACAATGAAGTGCACGAGGCCCTCTGGAACATTTCCAATTCTTTCTTTAGTTCTAAGCACGAAGGGGCTTCCAGGGAAAAATCTGCAAATCCTCTGCGTCTACTCGATTCATCCTTGCCACACATTCTACGAATATTGCTCTCCACCTGGGTTACTAAACAATCCAACAGTAATTCTAGTTTACAGTTCTCGGTGTGAATAACAACATTTTGAGCCGAAATATACTTGCACACAACAACGGTGCGAGTTCTGCACGGCGAGACATCTGCTCCCACCATTTTGCTTGTACACAAACGGATACGCATGCTCAGAGGCTTTGGCTTGGTTGCAACCGCTGTGCACAGTCTGCTGTTTGTCTTTCCTCCCGAAGAGCGAGATGATTTGACTGCGACGGTCTACGAGATTACTCAAACATCATTGCAAGAGGAGGGCAAGATATGGGCATCACAAAACACCAGAAAACGTTATTTAATATTTAAAGATATTAAATAACGTTTTCTGATGTTTTCCACAGGAAAAGAGAATTAGTTAATAATAGACGGACCACGACTGACCACGCTTAAAGACAATTATCCCATTCCCATTTCATTTCTTTTTTTCCAATTCCCAGAGAGCAAATCCCAGTCCCAGTGACTCAATCTCATTTTCCCAGGGCAAAAACAGGCCAATCCCAGTTCCCATTTTACCCCTTGAGGACCCTCATAAAATAGTCTCAATATATGTACTTGTCACAAAAATTTTCCTTTTTTTGTATGTATAGTTTTGTCGCGTTTTGTCATCTCATACCATCTTGTTAGTATTTTTGTTTATTATATATGTAAATATGACTGCACGTGTATATAGAAATAGAAAAAGAGAAAGACAGGCGTTGGCTCTGGTTTGTAAAAAGTCAGTTAAGAAGAATATGGACGAGGAGAAAATGCGAATGAAGGAGAAGGAAGGCCGGAAAGAAGCTGAAGTGGAAAAGTGAACCTTTAAAGGAAAAAAAAAACACTGCCAATACCGACCGCGGTACTCCCATAGGAAAACTCCTTTGTTGGCGGCGGCCAAGAAAAGTTCGCCGGTGCAAGTGGAAGTTTTGAGGACAGACAGAATCCGACGTTCATTGGTTTTGCTGTAAGAGGTTGCGGATGGTTGTTGGATCAGTAGAATAACTGAACTTAGTAAAAATGTAAATATTACGTCGTTAAAGAGAAACTTAACGTTAGTCTCTTAAATAGGGTTAGCAAGTTGGCTTTAATCTATAGGTTAGTTAATTTTCTTTTCTAAGATTTCGTATATACTGTTAGCTTGTAAAATTACGCTGTCAAAATCGTACATTTTCTTACCATTAGCAATTAGTTGCATGTCTTTTTTTTCGGTTAGGGTTAGGGTTAGGGTTAAGGTTTAACGTTAGTTTCTTTAATAAATTCTTAATTGTAACTATTATTGGTCTGGTTGTGCTGTGTGACATTAGAAAGGAGGTTCCGTGCGTTTCGTTGGTTAGGGAAGGTCCACACGAAGAATTTTTCATCACAGTACGATTGCGCAAGGGTTCTTATTACTGACTTTTTCGTTGGCGCTGTCGTATTTAAGGACCTTCGCGCGAAAAGTTTTCAACATTGATTTTTTCCTGAAACTTTTACCACTGTAAGATGGTGAGTTAGTTATGTCAGAAATGCAAAAAAAAAAAAATGGGTGTCACCGACTTCGTTTTGGAGAGAACATGCCCGGAAAAACACCAAAAATGTGACAAAATCGGGCTTCGTTAGCGAATAAGGCCAGTGTCTGTAAACCCAAGTATATTGCAATTAAATCTTTGAAGTGAAATCTTCCCTGCCAAATATTGTTTAAGTGAACTTATTAAGTGAATTTAGTCAACTGGTGAGGTTCCTTAAAGATCAAGTTCGCATTTAGCGACCATAGTTTCACTCGCCTTGCAGCCGCAAGATGGCAAGATGTAATGTCCCGTGAGCAGAAATCTTGTAACTTTTTTAACTTCCCACATTGATTTTTTAGTCATTTTTGGACAACGTGGAGATAATTGTAAATAAAATCCGTTTCTGGAAAGAAAAATAGGGGTCACCGAACGTCCAAGACCGTTAAATCCAGGAAAAGCTATAGCAGTGGCCTTTTGCCCTATCATTTCTCATTTTATTACTTAGCGCGCGCGCTCGTGTATGACGTGGCGTGTGCATTTGAGTGCGCAGTAAGGATGCGCAGAAACAATTGGCGCGAACGTCCTTAAAGTTCGCTTCGCCTCAATTTCGAGCACTTAGCACGAACTCACTTTTGGACTATACCTTGGAAAAAAGGCTAACAATCATATCCCCACCTTCCCAATGCAATGTTGTTCAGGGGCCCGTTTCTCGAAAGTCCCGAGAACTTTTCGAATCCGAGAAGCCATTTACGAAACTGCCTTCCGCTTGTTTTTGTAAGATGGCCTTTTGGCATGTTTCCACGTTAACAAAAAGCAAAGTGATAGTGAAGTTTGTTGACTTAAAATCTCTCCGTTCTTAAGATACAGAGGGAATTATTACACCCGAAAAAGGCCCGAAAAGTTTCGGGACTTTCGAGAAACGGGTGGCAGGACTCAATCACAAATAATCTATCCATGCCTCAACGTTGACGTTGTTGTCGCTTTTTTTTGCTTGGGGGAGGGGGTGAGGAGGAGGCGTCATAACAATACGAGTACTTCATGAAAGAATTGTTGAAAAGGTCCAAACAACGTAACCTCGCTCCGGATAGTAGTTTGCACAGGAGGAAGTCAATGATCTTGTCCCTGAATTGAAATGGATGAAGAGGAAGAAGCAGGTTGGCCGAGTGGTCAATGCATTTGCCTTGATGTCCGCAGTTACCAGGTTTCAATTTGCACTGCCTCCTTTGGGTTTCTCGATTTTGTAAGTTTGATTTACACGGTATTATTTTTTGTTTTGGTCGTCAGCATGCGACTGGCTTACGCCTCGACTTCACCACACATCATGTCGTATAAATCAGACTAAGGAAGCTTTCCATTTGACAGAACTGACCTGCCAGATCGGGCATTTGGAAGGAATAACTCTACAACACCTTCAAATTAGCACACTTCCAGTATGATATATATACTCCTCCAGAAGAATACGAGCGCCTATCATGTAAGTATTCCATCAAATTGTTGCACTTTCTTTGCAAACTCCCGGGTCTGGCCGGCCAGTTCTGACAAAAGGAAAGCGCTCTGAGACACCTGTCGAGAGGGGGTCGAAGGTCGAGGGCATATACATGTTCGAATGACATGACGTACTGCTATTTTTATGCGAATTCCTACCCATGAAAAACAATAACATTATGACCATGTTTTTTTTGCACGCTCACCCACCTTGCATTGGGCGCCCACAACACTTAAGCCGCCATTTTCAGTGACCCCCCGAAACTCGGGATTCTGTGACTGTTAAGTAATCTGCTTCCATCAGACATCAAATGGGCTATATAATTCTGTTTTCCACGGAAAAATAAGCTATGTTTATTAGAATTTCATTTTCTATGATTATTTATTTATGAATTGCTCTTCGCAACATGTGTCGAGTGGAAACGGAAATCGTTGTTAAACCATCTACTCTTGGAGTGGCACCGAGGGGTACCAGTCCCCTCTCACAGTCTTGAAATTTCAGATTCATCGATCAAGATCTCATTCAATATATGTCACACGCAAGCTTGCGCAGTTCCACGAAACGCAGTTTTATGATCGGTGAGAAAATGAAATGAACAGCAAAAAGATAAAGGTTTTTACAGATTGTGATCGAGATCAGTATTCAATTGGCAGCTTGAACTGAAGACACGCATAATATTACTTGAACCAGAATCATCGATCCGACATTGTATTCGGCTTTCGTGATTCATTGCAATGTAATCCAAGAAATTATTAAATTGTTTCTTCACTTTCCATAAACAATAATATATTGATTCTGATCATCAGTAGCAGGTGAACGATTAATTAAACGCCTTCTGGTGTTCGAGGAATCACAATTCAATAATTGTGCAATTGTGCTTTGTCAATGAAACACAAAAAGGGCAGCTCCCCATGGACAGGAGTCGTGTCAGGGGCCCATCTGGAGCGTGCAACTTCCATACAGCGTCTGTGAAACGGCGTTTTCACAAGTAGGTTTATTTTTAGACTAGCCCCTCCCGCGAATTAGGTGAAAAAACAAAGGCAGTTCCGGTTCGGTGACCCTATGACGTCAGCTTAATTTCTTGTAATTGGTCATCGGGCTCCTGTGGGAGTCTCATTCGCGGGAAATTCAATCTAAAAATAAATCGGTCTGTGAAAACGCCGTTACACGAACACAGTACAGTTGTAGGCTCCGGGTCATGGGTTCCTGATCGTGTTGAATCTCAATTACTTGAAGAGACGGAAGTCCCTGGAAATAAATTTCACCGTAGCCTTTTTTAAGTTTCAATTCTAAAGAGAAACCTTGAAGACTGAGGTTGAGGGCAACCAATAGTACTCTATCTATTGCACGAGGCTTTCAGTGTTGAGTTGTGTTCTAGTGACGTTCTTGTGGAACTCGGTACCAGGTCCTGTGTACGGTTGTCACGATGGCGCAATTTCTGGATCGCTTGTCCGAAGTTGTCTATCTGTACCCAATCCAGCTAATCCTACATTCAGCAAATTAGAGTTTTGGCAAAAATGTATTTGCCGAAGTTGAGTTCAAATATCCGAAGCGCGAGAAACGCCTTTTTAGGGGAAACGAGCCACTACCAGGACCACATGATCTTGATTAAGAACGTTTCGAGTCTCCATGTTTTCCCTTAGATCATGCGCGCAGAGAAGCGGAAAGGGCGAACACTTGTTTTTCATTCTTTTTTGGACATTCGTTTTTCATTCAAAATGGCACAAACGAAACCAAAAGAAGAGGATCGGAGCAGCCTCGGATAAGCTTTACGAAGACAAAGAAGACTCAGTTTGTTGCATCAAGGTCCGAATCAGTCGCTTAGTTTCAGATCGGAGGATACTTCGACTCGAAACGTTTTCTTTTCTGTTGTTTCTGTGGGATTAATTCATATTTCCTTTGGCCGACGAGTGACATTTCTGATTTGGTTACAGGTATGCTCATGCTGCTTTTTCTTCATTGGTAATGAAACTTTTAAAGATTCTGCATTTTTTGCGGAAAGCAATACTCGTTAACGACCGTGCAGCATGAAATTTTTTGCGAATTGATCCCGATCCGCAAATAATAGTTCCTACAGAATAAAAAACCCGCACGATAAAATGCCGCAAAAATTAACTCCCTTCAGTCAAATTTACAATTCCGCTTTTAATAGACTTGTGCGATAGACACTGGACAAATACAAAAACATTAAAATGATTTACCATTGGAAAAAGCAACCCAAGCTTAGATAAATAGGGTAGTTCGTATCTCAAGAAAAACAATATGTAAGGACAGAAAATGTCAAGAGTACAGCAATTCAGGACATTAAATTGGCACGAAGGGGTCGTCTGAAGGAACGCTACTTTCTAGGGCGTCTGAAAACCGTAAAATGAAACCGCAGTGTTTTGGTGTGCGTTGTAGGGGTTGGCTTTTGGTTTGGTTTTGATGTTGTTCAGTTTCTTTCGTGCAGTACGGTATTGCAGTTATACCATTTGTCTCGAATACGGTATGTAATTTAAAGTGAATTGTGACTCAACATACCTTACTATCAATTGTCCTACTGAGGCTTCTGTTTGAAGAGAGAATCGCAAAAATAAGTTCCCAGCAGAAGTAACAGTGTTTTTGAACGGCAAATACTTGTTCCCGCAAACCACAAAAATCGAAACCCACAAAATAACACCCCTCTTCCCCTCGCAAAATTTTCGTGCTAAACGGTAGTCACAGAACCTCTCAAGACAGTCTCCGATCCTAATCAACGGAACGGAAATCAAAAGACGTCACACAGTTATAATTGTACACTATAATACACCGTTTTCAATCAAAGCATTTTCTTCCGTAGAGAAATCATAATTGTTTGCTGGCGATCACTGGAGATTAATCTTTTGACGTAGGAATGTTCACTCGTCTGAGCAATTATCCGTGTTTTGCAGCAGTGATATCGCCAGCGAATTTTATTCCATTGAAGCGAGACGAAGAATCGTGGGGTGAAGAGGAATAATCAGGTGTTCATTATGTCATTATTCCTGCTCGAAAATTTTCGTTATTCCATAATCACTCCAGTTAAAAAATAAAGCTCATCATTCCGTTGAAAGATTCAATTTATTCCAGTCGACAAATCGATTATTCCAATCAAGGAAGTCGTAATATTCCCTTTATTCTGCCCCACTAAATTTGCGTTCTTCTTATTCCATTATTCCTCTCGCTCCTGAGTAGAAAACCCGCGTAGTCAAAAATGTGGTCCATATTAAGAGTGACAAAGTTCATATTACGTTATTAGTGATAGGAAACCTGAGCCTATTACCGCTAAATTGAACTGCAAAAGTGAAAGAAAATAATCCGTGATTTGATCGAAGACTACTCGTGATTAGTACGTTGTCTTATTTATGCACAGTCTTGCTTCAAGATTATTATTATTATTATTATTATTATTATTATTATTATTATTATTATCATCACTATCGGACCGATCTTTGCTTCATTCAAACGACAACGAGAAACCTTAACAAAGCAGCACTTCTTTTCAATGGTCCAAAATATCTCCCACATTTTAAGATGGAATGTTTTCATTTTGATTGATCTAAACTATCACGGTTGCATTGATTATTCAAAGTCAATGGTCCTTATTACGCTAAGTGCCGCGTAGAATATCGACTTCTCCTTTCGAGAGTACATATCGCAATTAGTTTTGACAGTTAGACATATACTACTCTTGTTTGAATAAATTTGAATGTTGCTTAGTATAAATTTGAATGTAGCTTACAAAGTTACGATTCAAAGACATAAGCCCGATGCACACTTGAGGAAAGAGCTGAGCAAACTGCCTCGTGAGGCGGTTTGCTCAGCTGTTTCCTCACGTGTGCGGGGAAATTGTGTTGAGAAATAGGCCGTGAGGATAAAATCAAACATGTTTGATATTTTTGGCCTGGCGAGACAAATTCCTCAATGTGTGCGGTCATCGTGAGAATCGAGCTGAGCTTGGTTTAATCAAGCATGCAATAAAAATACATGGCATACACACGTGACTCCAGCGGTTCAAGATGGTGCCGGAGGAAGAAATTCCGACGTCACTGAAGTCACGTGAGAATGCCATGTATTTTTATTGGAAGATTCATTGAACAAGCTCAACTCGATTCTCACGATGGCCGCACACAATGAGATATTTGCCTCGCGAGGCGAAAAATATCAAACATGTTTGATTTTTTCCTTACGGCCTCGCGTGGCCAATTTTGCACCAAAAGTTCCCCGCACACGGTGAGAAAACCGCTGAGCAAACCACCTCGCGAGGCAGTTTGCTCAACTCTTTCCTCACCGTGTGCGGCGGGCTTAAGGTTTTGATAGTCCTGTCTAGTGTCTTCATCAGGGATGATGTGTAGGATCGGAAACCCTACGGAGCCCTGTTAGTGCCACCCGGGTGTGCGTATACTTTTTATTTTTTTCTGTCGAGACTTTTTTACTTTGGGCGTGACTCTTGTTTTTATTTGTGTCAGTGACGCGACTTTTTTTTAGCTGGCGCGACTTTTTTTACTTGGCGCGACTTTTCTTAATTTGGCGCGACTTTTTTTATTTGGCGCCACTTTTTTTATTTAGCGCGACTTTTTTTTAGCTGGCGCGACTTTTTTTATTTGGCGCGACTTTTTTACTTGGCGCGACTTTTCTTAATTTGGCGCGACTTTTTTTATTTGGCGCCACTTTTTTTGTTTGGCGCGACTTTTTTATCTGGCGTGTCTTTTATGCCGGCGCCTGGGTACGGACCTTATGTATCCCTTATTATAGTGTAATAAATATTGTAAGCAATAATCCTGTAAACCCTTGTATACCCCTATATACCCTTGTATACCTCTATATACCCTCAAGAGAGGATGAGGTGAGAGAACGGATCCCCCTGCTCCATCATAGTTTTTTAAAAATCTATTTTTAGTTTAAGTTCTCGTTCCCAATGCCGTGCTTAACTAAAGTTTCTTTCCGTTATTACAACTGGCAAATCAGGTGCCTGTGTATGGGGGGGGGGGGGGGGGGAGGGGATCTGCTCGCTTACCTCATCCTCTTCATATCCTCGACTACCCTTGTAAACCCCTATATACCCTTGTAAACACTTGTATACCCTTGTATACTCCTATACTGCCCATATATACCTTTGTATACTCTATATACCCTTGCATTCTATACCCTTGTATACCTCTGTGTACTCTTGCATACCTCACTATACCCCGAAAAAGCGTGATTTATGTAGTTGACAACTGCCATTCTACTTAAGATCTCTCGTTCTCCTCTACAATATAATTGGTAGCTTGACTTCGTTACGCCACAGAAAGTAGTTTCACTACCTTCCACCACCTAGTTTCGTCCTGTAGTACAGAAATGGGTTTGTCAAGTGGGTTGATATCTCATATTGACCACCATAGAGAAATTTGAAAGCCAACGTCTCGAGCGTTATTGATAAAAAAGTACGAAAGCATCCAAAAGCTTGTATATCTTACTAATTCTCCGAAAGTCAGGCTTCAAAACCGAAGTTATCATGTCATTTTTTTGCTGCTTTATTAGACGGTCCGATAATGGAATATGGATGCCCAGTATGGCACACTGGATTACCTAACTACCTTAGCGACACTATCAAAAACATCGGTCCAGCAAGAGAGCATCTTTTACTACAAACCCCGATTTGAAATATACGGACACAATTACAAACGCTTTTTAACTTTTTGTAAGGGATATATAGGTACTTATGTCCAGAAATGCACTTAAAGGTATACAAGGGCACACAAAAGTATACAAGGCTTTATGCGGGTATACAAAGGTATTCAAGAGTATATAGAGTCCACAAAGGTATGTAGGCAGTATAGGAGTATACAAGGGTATACAAGTATTTACAAGGGTATATAGGGGTTTACAAGGGTAGTCAAGGGTATGAAGAGGATGAGGTAAGCGAGCAGATCCCCCCCCCCCCCCCACCCCCATACACAGGCACCTGATTTGCCAGTTGTAATAACGGAAAGAAACTTTAGTTGAGCACGGCATTGGGAACGCGAACTTAAACTAAAAATAGATTTTTAAAAAACTATGATGGAGCAGGGGGATCCGTTCTCTCACCTCATCCTCTCTTGAGGGTATATAGAGGTATACAAGGGTATATAGGGGTATACAAGGTTTTATAGGATTATTGCTTACAATATTTATTACACTATAATAAGGGATACATAAGGTCCGTACCCAGGCGCCGGTATAAAAGACACGCCAGATATAAAAGTCGCGCCAAACAAAAAAAGTCGCGCCATATAAAAAAAGTCGCGCCAAACAAAAAAAGTCGCGCCAAATAAAAAAAGTCGCGCCAAATTAAGAAAAGTCGCGCCAAATAAAAAAAGTCGCGCCACTGACACAAATAAAAACAAGAGTCACGCCCAAAGTAAAAAAGTCTCACCAGAAGTAAATAAAAAGTATACGCACACCCGGGTGGCACTAACAGGGCTCCGTAGAAACCGTCCCTTACTCGTGCATTTCGCACCAGTTTTGAACGTTCTCAATACGGCTCGTGCAATTTTGAGAACTTTCAAAACATGACGAGTGAT
The DNA here is from genome assembly GCF_036669935.1 of Montipora foliosa. Lineage (NCBI taxonomy): Eukaryota > Metazoa > Cnidaria > Anthozoa > Scleractinia > Acroporidae > Montipora > Montipora foliosa. The sequence continues at coordinate 42,360,811 of NC_090880.1, read as the reverse complement.
CATAAATCACGAAATGCACAAACAAGTTCATGCGATTTTTTATTGATTATCGCTTTGTTTCCATAGCAACTTCCGTATTGCACTCTGTAACCTATTTTATGCATTAGTCATTGACCAATCAGAAATGCGATATTTTGTTGAGTATATAATGTAAATGGCGGTAAATGCTTGTAAATGCTTTGTTTATAGTGGAAGTGCACTTAGCTATCAAGCTAGTTTACAGGCACTCCACTTTTAACAATCTGAAAGAAACAATTCAAACTTGACAGAAATATTATTAAGAACCCGAACTGGCAGGAGGCAACCAGTTGGCTATTTACAAAGCGTGGTAGAGTTGAATCCGGGACAACCGGAAACATATCCATACCAGAGGTCAGAACGGGATTTGAGCCCGGAGCAGCTGCATGCAAAGCCAACGCCCTAACCACTGGACCACGCCGCCTCCTAGCAAACAAAGAACGAAGCAAAGACAAAAAGTAAAAACGGATTGGTAGCCTATAGAGTGTTTTCACGTGACGTCACGGCGGCCATGTTGGTGCACAGAGTGACGAGGAGTTTTGTTGAATCGTACACGACGAAGTCTCACTTCGTTTTGTACAATAAATATTGCAAAAATGAAATCCTCCAAAATTGCCAACGTTTTCTGCTTCCATATCCCTCTATATCCTCAGATCTTGTCTCTTCTCTCGAACTCCTTTTTTAAGATTTCCGCCATCTTTATTTGCATATACCGGATACCAAAGTACTGTGGCAACAAAAGGTTGACTTACAGTAATAGAAGAGAAAAGGGAGGAAACCGATTTAGGCCCAATTTTTCGTTCTTTGTAACTAACAAGAAACTTAATAAAAAGGCCTCATTTTCCGTGTATGGCTTGGAATTTCCACCCATTTAACCAAATTAAGCAAGAAGTCCATTAAAACGGTCGGAAAACTAACATTTTCTGCAAAGGAGATTTACGGCGTTTTCGTTCAATGTGCACCGCAATAACTGGTGACGGAATTGACGTAAATCAAGTAATCTGTGCTCGACCGGAAGGTTTTCGATTGACATGAAAATATAAATATATGCGAAGTAAATCACGTTTTCTGGAAACGAGGATCAAAATTGCTTTGATGTAGTGAGTGAAAACACTCTATAAAATGACCCGTGCGATAATTGTTAACTATCATATACTTAACAAATATCGCGTTCCTGATTGGTCAATGACGAATGCGTAAATAGATTATAGAGTGCAAAAGAGGTTAAACAGTAAATTCGAAAGTGAAGCAGAGCGATGGAGTTATTTTGTTGAGTATATAGTCAATGAAAAACGGTTAGAACTTGCTCGTGTATTTCATGCTACGGCTCGTACAAATTTTTAGAACTTTCAAAACATCACTCGTGACCATCTCTGGAATGTACCCAGTCGCCGAAAATAGACTTTCGGCGACCGTTAACAACCACCAAAGATGCAAGTTTCCAAACATGGTGTAGATTTATTTACCGAGGTTTCACCGTTGGTTCTTTCGTCTTATGATCCTTGAATGCGCTCTTGGGTGCGGCGTTTTTCCGAGGGAGGATTTTTTTGTCTAACTTGGTTCTATCCTCAATGTTTATCAAATAAATATGGTATACCCACTTTCCACTACTTACTGCATCACTCAATAAAGTTACGAGCGCGATCCGCAGACTTTTGTAGGTAAGAAGCTTAAGCAAGTAGAGAAGATTGAAGGGAGTTTCGAAAGTGAAGTCATCCCTAAAAATTAGAGGGAACCTTAGCGCAAATTCTTTAAATGGTTCATTTCTCGGTAGTTTTAATTCTTATAGGTTTAAACTGGGTAAAACGCAAAACATAGCGATTAAGCTACCTTGTAAAAAATTCCTGAGATGATATCAAAGTAATTTTAGTAGGATGATCTATCCATTTTACTTTTTTGAAATACTTTTTTTTCGAATTTTTAAGACCAAAGTACACAGCCACTCTTTAACACAATTTTTAACTCAATGAAGCCTAGTAGGAGATTGGGCTCTTTAAATGTAATTCTATAGCCTTTTCAAAGGAATTTACACCGTGATGTCTTTACGTATTCTTTTTTTCTCTTACATGGCTTTTCAGATTTTAGACAGCCGGTCACCTTTCATCACCTTTGAAAAGATGGAAGGATTCAGAAACGATGTTCAAGCTCGTTTGTCATCTTTGCTGAATCGTTTTGCGACACGCACATCAGCCTCTTTAAATTCACTTGGCTGCGCATGCATTGCTTACGTTCTGTTTTTCACCTGGCAAATTATTGGCCTCGTTCTCTACACCATCCGGGCATTTGAGACGACCATCAGGGCAAAGCATGCCAGTTTCCAACATACGCACATCGAGCTCTTTAGGCACTCTGCACATTTGGAACTGGTTTGGTTAGTAACGCGAGTAATAAACACCGCTTTAATAGTAATAGCTTTGTCCAAAGTGCCCTCGTTTCTTGGTTATGCTGTGATACTAAGGAAACTTGTTCGCTTGTCGTCCTTTTGGAATCTTGTGGCAATAACTGGAGTGACCATGGCGGGATATCCCATAATACTTGCGATCAACGATCACTCTGGAATCGAAGTAGCGTTGATTGTGGCTTTTATGGTTGACCGACCCGTCCAAGTCATCCTGGTTGCCTTCTTAAATTTCACTCAGGTGAATCATTCGCGAACAAACGGCACCATTGGAGTATTTGCATTCATCAAGGTTAACGTCTTTGTTTTGTTTGTAAATTATTTTATCCAGTTTGTTATTGGATCGATGCAGTTTGCCCTCAACGTGTATGGAATAGATGACGAGACTGGAATTGATTCGGATTTCTATCCCGTTTTTGGTACAATCCGTCGATTTGCCGTGATCATGTTCTGTTACAAAATTTATGTTTTCCATTGGGAAAAACTGTTTGTCGATCATAGAAACATACTCTGTCACCACGACTATTTTGAGAATTCTCTTCCTGGTCAGGATAACATTCCATCAAGAGAACTTAACCCAGTTTAGCAGTCAACATGGACGGTTTTAGGGGTGGGGCCCAGATAGCCCCCCCCCCCCCCCTTTGTCCACTATTTTTCTTTTTTGAACGTGTGTCGGATGGTACTTTGAGCTTTGTTACTAAAATTTATTTTCTTTAATAAACCACGGAGTTTGATAGTGAGGTCTCTCCCTTGCCACCTGGTGGGGATTTGGCCAATTATTTTGTCCCAGGGGTGGGGGATTTGAATTTGTTTTAATGAAAATGTTAAAATCTCCACCCCATGCCCGATCCCCCTTCCCTCGGGCTTAACATTGCTAGGTGCATTACATAGGGGTAATCTTCAAAAGAGTCGGCCCCACGTTTTTCAAGTTTATGAGAAATCGCCTGAATAAAGGTCTTTTTTTTTCTCATAATCATTCCGATTGTGATGTAACGATAATTTTATCGGTAAGGAATTCCACATTACCATTTTCGAGTTTTAAATTCGTGATTAACTAAAGATTTCCTCGAAGGACCCTAAAATAACGTGATATAGCCCCTTTAAGTGAAATAGTCTGCAAAAAAACTAGCTGCAAATTACTCCGACGAACGTTTTCCTTCATGTCATGCATGTCTAGAGTTGCACTAAGCAAACGTTTATGTCACACACTAAGGAAGGACTGAACATGTTGTTTCCGCTTCATAATTTGTCTTCTTTTCAGTCTGATCTGATGAAAGGTCAAAATTTTTTTGGGTTTTATGTTTGCAGCAAATAGTATCGCAAAAGCCAGGAGTTACTGGCGTAGCACGTTTATTTTGCGGGAATTATAATTGCGGATTTTGCGGATCGTACTTGATCAGTAAAAATAAGTTCCAGCAATAAAAAAACGCACCGGCAATATTAAAAACAGCAAAAATTTACCTCCGTTAATATAACAAACAAATGGCTTTTAATAAACATACAGTGGGGTGGAAAAGATCGTTTATTCTGATATTTGCATTGAGAAAAAGCAGTTTGAGCTTGCTACAAACAAAACAAAAGGATAAAAGATTGCGTCAAAACTTTTTCAGTCTCTGAGGCATAAAAAACGAACTCAAAGCAGTCAATCAAAGGTCCCATTTTCTAAAGGACACCATCTTCTAAGGCCTCGAGGATGCCACATTTTTTCCTCCAGTTCTCGAAGATTGGGAGGTGTTTTTACCAAAAAGTAATAGAAGTTGAAAATAGTCTTGCTTCTTGAAAAGAAAATTCTCGCCGCAAAAATTTGTTCCCGCAAACCGCAAAATCGCCAATCCGCAAAATAAAAGTCCTTCAAAAATGTCATGCTAAAAGGTGACAGTAAAATTCAAGCCAAAAGACAGATAACATAGTTTTTATATGAAACTCAGAATTTCGAATTCTCAGCGAAAGATTAATGACAATTGATCGTAAAAACACTAAAATGTCTACAGTCTCTGACTTCTATAAATCAAGAGTAAGGGCACGATGTTCTGTCAAAGGAAGAAATTGATCACGTACTAGGCAACTACAAAGGTGCCAAGGTTCTTTGGGTGCGTGCAAACAATAAACACAATCCGTGTCACTGAAACCATACGCGATTAAATATACTTCAATCTCACAGTTCAAAATCAAACCCTTTTCGAAAAAACCTTTTCCGTGAATAATGAAGCACAAAATAGACAAGAAGGTTTCTTTGAAATATTTCTTCACTGTCACATTTTCAATTTTTTTTAACTGAGTTGAGTACAAAATAAATGTAAATTGCCAGACAACTGAGATGCGACTTCAATAAACACTGTGATGTATTCAAGGCGTTCGATTCCTTTCAAACTCATACAGAATTTGCCATTTGGTTTCAGTGTAGTACATAACAGTACAGTTAGCAAAATAATATTAGAAACAAAGCTCATCACTTTATGATATCCGACGGCGAAAGATGCAATTGTTGTCGAAAACCATTATTCGTCGCCTTTAAAATTCCAGATATTTCTTTTTTCCCCGCCTGTCTTGTTTATCCAATTGAAGTTCCAGCTCCAGAAGTGTCTATTTTCCTTACAGATTCACTACAACGCCGTTCGCGTTATAATGACTTTCGACGCCATTGCAGGTTAATTAAATATTCTACTGTAAAATCTATTCATTTCTACTACCCCCTGAAACCTATCAAAAATACGCGCAGATGACTCTACCCACAAAGACACTACTTAGCAGACTTAGCAGGGGAGTGTCAGGAAAGATCTATTGCGCAGCTTTTCCATTTTTTTGACATGGAAAATAAAAACACAGGGAGCTAATGGCTAACTCGTGGATAGTTGTCAATTTGATCATAGCCTTGCAAAGCTGATGATGCTGTTTTCAATAATGGAGATAATAGATGTGGGAAGTGCATGGAAGTGAATTTAATATTGTATTTTAGGAAGAATGTAAAATCGTACAAAAGAAGCTATATCTCTCAATATTAATTTCTTAACAGTTAAAGATATACAGTTATGCATTTAATCAAAGTTTATGTTTCTTTGATCGTCAAAAAAATGTACTATGCAGGTAACCTGTGCCGTATTAAATAAGGAAACACCTGTCAAAATTGAGTAAAACATTCATATGTGAGATACGGTGTCTAAGTCTAGTTGTTTGCTCATGATAATATTTTGAAAAGTGATGCAATGCCTATTGAGGAAATAGTCACCTTTTTCGATAGAGTTGAATTCCAGCAAAGAGGATCTCCTCACATTCATGCACCATAACTCTGTTTTAAGGATGCACCCCAGTACGGAAAAGCTCCAATGATTGCATTGTTAATTTTGTTGATAAGTATATCACATGTCAATATGATAAATCTAGTGAGATAGAAGACTGCGAATCTACTGTTACTGCACAAGGATACTACAATGAATCTATGGTATAATAAAAGCATGAACTATAGGAGAAAAACAAGACTGGAGAAAAACTCTAACTGCACTTTAATTTACAGACATTAAATTTACTTATAACAGCCTTATATAGCCTTAATATACACGCAGTCTTACTAGTTTCTACGGCGGAACTGTCAAAATTTCGAAGAACCAAGCTTAATTAATTCCTTTGGAAACAAGCAACGTTCCTTCTTCTTCTCACTAACAAGTCGTTTCGCCAACCAGGGGCGTAGCGTCCATATACGCATACGTGCGTACAGCTCAC
>NC_090880.1:42334678-42347178 GCF_036669935.1 Montipora foliosa | reverse complement strand
CTGATAGCAAGAGGACGGCTCTTCCAGAATCTGGGAACCGCAACAGCAAATGTGCGGTCTCCAGAGGTCTTGCACCATGCAGGTGCGAGGAACCTTGTGAAGACCCAGGGCGTCACTGCGTAGGGAGTAGCGCCCCGGGGTCTTGACTGGCAAAAGATCCTGCAGATACATTTGTGCCATGCCCTCGAGAGCTATGAACACAAGAAGGGATATCTGTTCGAAGAGAGATTGCATGCTCAAGCTTTCGTCGCTCAGATATTCAAGACTTGGCTCGTTCACCATTCTGAAGCTTGAACTGACGTGGTAACGCGCAAAACAGATGCAACGAATAAACCATCACCATGGTGCAACATTGTTGAATGTGACGGCCAAGCAAATGCCACATTGTTGTTCACTCCTTAGAACAAATGTTAGTGGTCAAAGTTTACTACAAGAACGGGAAGAGCCCCTGGGCACTTAATCTTACCGAAGCAGAGGCGTTCGAATTCCCTGCTTCGGATTGGCCACAAAACTTTTTGTGGTCAATCAGCGAAGAGGAGCAGCCAGGTGACTCTGATCTTTTCTTACACGAAGTAGTTTTCCTCATCGATCGCCACGATGATAGTTTCGTAGCGCGTTCAACGCGGAAAGCTTCTCCAGGAAAGTTTCAGAACTTTAGCTTAACGAAGCCAGCTTTAACACGGCTGCAAAAAACAAACACTCTCCGATAAATGTTTATGGCGGATCTTTCGAAGGTATCGTAAATTTTTATTGCTGATACGTGATGCGTGACTTCGTGTAACTGCTTTGTGTAAGAAAAGATCAAAGTCACCCGGCTGCTCCTCTTTGCTGATTGATTCATTTTGCTAACACAATTCAACGCTCTTTTTCCACATCACGATACTCGTTCCTGCGCATGCGCGCATCCACTCGTGAAAAGCGAATAAATGCCACCCATTTTCCGACTGTTTTGCCATACAGGCCCAGTAAAAATTTATCGAGCGTTGTTCGAATCAACGGCCCTTATAGAGCGAGTTTCAATCGAGTGTCGTAAAACCAAAACCGAAGTAATTACTTTGGCCACTCAAAATAAACGGAAACAATCCGGTAAACCAATCAACACTCGAAGTAATTATACGTAGCCTACGCAAAGCGCGGGAAAATGTGCACGCGCGAGCCTCGATTGGTTTTGGTTTCACTTCTGATTGGTTGAAAAAGTGGCGCGAGAACTTTGAACCAATCATTGAGTGAATCATAAACCAAAGCAATTCGCTAATTACTTTCGATACTCAATTGAAAACCACTCTAAACTAGCTTCAAACAAACAAACTGAAAGATGTTACAGGCGTCACATTTTTTCCCGTAAAAAGACGAGGGAGGCCGGCAACGAATGACTGTTCTACAGTGTGTCTTACATACATTTGTACCAGTGAAGGTAGGATTTGTAAAGGAATAGAGAAAGGAAAGCAGGAGTTGCCAAAAGAACGATCCCATCCACACTCGTAAACCAGGCGAGTGGTAACTGTAGGTTACAATATACGCAATTTTAAATTTATTTAGCCACATTTTATCTCCGCCGATGGTCGCACTGCGCTACAGAACCCAGGATATTCGGCTCTGCAAACCGCCTACTTGAGTTTTAGTCAAAAAGCAAAATGAACGAAGAAAGTATTAAGCAATCAATGCAGCGGCTGCAACTGTACATGTATCTTAACTCAGCAAATAATTCGACAATTAATCTTAGAGATTTATTCTTTGCTTTAAGAAGAAACGTACTTTAATTGAACGTCCCTGATCTATTTAACTTTACAGAATTAATAAAGCCCCCCTTTTCCCCCTGTATTTACAGAGCTTCTGTAACCAATCGTCTTTCAAGTGGTACAGTGTGGCGGTTTTACTTTAGATAAGGATTAGTTCACTTTCAGAACTTTTCTTATTTCAAATACGTTTTGCCTTGATAGATCTACATCACGTCTGAAAAACTGGATGTATAATGCATATCAAATATAAAAAATTATGATAATAAGATCACTGCTTTTCAAAAATCCGAGCGACACGTTAAATGTAACAGGCGTTTTTCCATTTTGTGAAATGACGGGGAAGACTGGATACAAATATTTTTTCTTAGATGGTATGTGAGGGGGGCGGGGGAAGGGGTGCCCTTTTGCTGCAATTTCTTCGGCCCCCGTTTTCTGGAATTTCTGTATCCTCCCGTGGTCAATTGAAGGGTATCTATATCCCTATTAATCCATTTTCGTTAAAAAATCAACGTTTTGATGCATTTTCGAACACAGACTAAAACTAAATTAAACGCTGAAACGCCTGAAAACGGTTTCCAAACGGCTTTCATAGGTTTAAACGCTTCAGTTTCAGTGTGGACGAGCGAAAATGTAGAGGTTGCCTATATTCACATTATACAAAGAGAAAATAGTCTCGAAATGTGTGCGGGCCACGAACATTTTCCTTTTTTGTAAGCATGTAATCATCTCATACCATCTTGTTAGTATTGTTGTTAATTATATGTAAATGTAACTGCATGTGTATATAAAAACAGAAAAACCAAAAAAACCGGCGTTGGTTTTGGTTGGTAAAAAGTCAGTAAGAGGAATATGGACGAGAAGAAAGAGCGAAAGAAGGAGAGAGGAGGCCGGAGAGAAGCCGAAGTGGAAAAGTGAACGTTTAAAGAAAGGGTAAAAAAACATGACCGACCACGGTACTCCCAGAGGAAACTCCTTCGTCGGCGGTGGCCAAGAAAAGTTCAGCGATGAAAGTGGAAGTTTTGAGGACAGACAGAAGACGACGTTCGTTGGTTTTGCTGTAAGAGGTTGCGGATGGGTGTTTGATCAGAAGCCGGTTGGACTGACAAGAACGGAAACACGAGGGATGACGAAGAACTGATCTTTGTAAAAATGTAAAGAGTACGTTAAAGAGTAACTTAACTTTAGTCGCTTAATTAGGGTTAGCAAGTTGGCTTAATCTAGGTTAGTTAATTTTCTTATACCGTTAGCTTGTAAATTTAGGCTGTCTTAATCGTGATTTTTCCTGTTTTACCAGTAATTAATAATAAATAAAACATTAATTGTAACTATAGACCTTATTCATAAATGGTGGCCAATTTATAATTCTTTTGTCGAAGTGCAAATTAGCCTACCAAGCCTCGATACCATACAGTGAATTGAAAAGAATTCTTGCTCTAAAATGAGGCTTGGTAGGCTAATTTGCACGTGGACAAAAGAATTATAAATGTAACCGCCATTTATGAATAAGGTCTATTATTGGTCTAGTTGTGCTGCCTGATATTAGAAAGGAATTTCCGCGAGTTTCGTTGATATTCTAGGGCGTCGGTGCAATCGGCTACCAACTGCCACAGGTTTCCAAAGATTATGCCTCCGAAATCTATTGATGGCGATTCCGTGCAAGACCATTAGATCTCACGTGCCAATGACGGCAAAGGCCCTTTTATTAAATATGGGTAGAACGTGCAATTTGAAGGAGGGCTGTGTGCTTTCATTGTGGGACAAATTTTGTAGGGCGCATGGGCAATAGGTCAGCCTCCTTAAGTTAAAGAATTGTGTCTTTCTACAGCAGCATGAAAGCAGTTAACCTCGTAAAGGACAGGAATAGGTAATAGGTATGAACTTAAAGAACCTCGCTCACCCACTTTACATTGTGCGCCCACAACACTTAAGTCGCCTATTCGCGATATGGCTATTTGCGTGATGCCTATTTGCGTTATGGATGTTTGCGTTATGGCCGTTTTGCAGAATCGGCTTGTTGCTATTCAGCTTTGTATTGATGCATTCATGATTTGGACGATTTTATTTCAAATACTGATCATTGAATTTTGTCATAGATATACCTTCATAACGTTAAAAGTTTAATTTTGGAGAGAGTATTTGGAGGTGGATCGGATTTTTCTACTCGCACGTCCAAAGCGCAGTTTTGAACAATGGCTTTTCAACTAAATGGTGTAAACCCTCAAGGAAGGTTAGACAAGGTTGTCCACTGTCACCTTTTTTGCATATCTTGGCAGCAAAATTATTGGCCAGCAAAATCCGTCAATCTCCAGCAGCAAGAGCTACAATCTCGGACAAAACTTTTGAGACAGTGACACAAATTCAACTCCATTTTTACACACCCCTACTTCCTCTCCCCTTCCCACTCCCCTCCCCCCTCAGTCAATGTTGCTGAGTATTGTCCTGTGTTCTACAGTATATCTCCGACCAAGATAAGGCAACATTGAGTTTGGGGGGAGAGTAAGGGGCGGCATTTAAGCGGAACATTTGGCTAAGTGGTTGGAGTACCAAAAATGTCGCTTTGTCTCAACAGGTTTGTCCGAGATTGTAGGTATCCGAATTTTTGGCTCTGAAATTTGCAGACGTTACGAATTTGTTTTGCGCTATTTAGACATCAGTAGCGAATGCCTTGGTAATGAGTTTGTGCGTTCGGCGAGTTCTCTGGGTTGGCAGTAAATGTAGAAAAAACAAAGGCTGAGTGGTTAGGAAAATGGATCAACAACAAGTCTACACCACAGCTGGCGGAATGATAATCCGGCAACATTTCTAGGAATCTTTGTGTCCTACGATCAGAAATATTACAACCAGCTCAATTTCAATTTGGGAGTATAAAAATTACAAAGAAGCCTAGATATGTGGAAAGCCAGAGGTTTGACGTTCTTTGGCAAGGTAGTGATAATTCAATGACTTGGGCTGTCTAAGTTAATATATTCCGTTTCCATCTTAAATGCTCCCAAGGGAACGATCTCTATGGTAAAAAGACACAAGTTATTCCGGTTTCTATTGAACAATAAGATGGATTAAATAAAACCCACTAGTGTATATCAGGCTTACGCATAGTTGACAAAGATTTGGTGATAAAATCGTTAAGGTCATGATTAGCCTGGATACAGAGACTTCTGTTCAATGGAAAAGGTAGCTAGAAAACAATTCCAGAGCACCTCTTTAATAAACAGGGAGGTCTCAATCTCCCGCTTCGATGCAACTGGCTGTGATGTTAAGAATCTAAATCACATCCCAACCTTTTTCTCCCAACCTCATTGCCTTTCACGAAATTAAGAAATTGTATAACTAAAAAGGAGATGAAACCCGTATTTTTCAACAATAGGCAAATTATTTTAGTCAATGGGGAAACCTGTTTTTCTAAAGGAATGGTCTACCAAGGGTGTCTACACCATTCGAGATCTTTTAAATGTGGATGGCCGATACTTGACCTATAAATTTAAAGAATTCCAATTAAAGTACCAACGAAAAAATCAATTTCCTCGAATATTTCCAAATTCTTGATGCAGTCCCCTCCTCTTTGAATTATAAAGCACGCAACCAAGGGCAAAACTCGACATCAGAATTTCGCGAAAGTTGGAAAACATTAAAACTCGATGAAGATCCCAAATCGAGTTCCAAAAATTCAAAGCCAAAGAGTATTATCATCACCTTCCTGGTTAAAAAGCACCAGTCCCCACCTACAGATCCGGAGAAATGGAGCAACAAATTTCATTTTATTAGAGAGAGAGGAGTGGATGGCGATTTTTAGCAAGATTTCAAAGTTACTTAACAAACTAAAGGAATTCCAATATAAACTTCTCCCCAGGATCGAGGTGACAAAGAAAGAGCTATTTAGGCATGGTAATAAATTAAATCAGATAGCGATTGTTTACATTGAGGGGAACCCGACACAATAAACCATGCTTTTATGAGCTGTGAGTTCACAAAAACGTTGACGCAACAGGTCATAAACTGGTTCAATGCTCAAAATGAAAGCAGCTTTCTTCCAGCCATGCAACAGGTGGTTCTTGGAATTTTTCAAAACTCTGCTAATCAAATGATCGTGAGCACGCTCCTCTACAGGAGGTACTATGTGTTAACAATCAAATTAAATCAAAATTCCCTCACTCTGTCTGAGTTTATAAATAAAATAAAGATTAATTATGGAATTGAAAAATTAGTTAAGACCCCGTTTACACGGGTCCGGACAAATTTTTGAACGGCTAAGTGTGCAAGTTTGGGACCTGAAAAAATCAGGTCAACTCTTTGGCCGGCACGGTTCCAATATGCGTACGGACTCATGAAAACACCCGAACCGTACAAGATTTTGCACAGTTAGCGCGGTTAAGGCCTGGAATCTACTTATGTTTTTTGGTTGCTAAGCAAGAATGTTGTAAGGTCGCAATTTGTTAAGTTACATTTTACTCTTTTTAAAATCAAATTTAACATAAAAGAAAGTAACAAAAGCACGATACAGATATGAGAAGACGAGCGATAGCTGTCGGGCATCGCTATTTTAGCCGGATTAACTCGGCTACTGCAGTACACGTTGCTGCAAATGGCCATTAGACACCTCAAGATACCCCGATTTTCACGCACGGGTACGGCTAGCGCCATTTTGAACTCATTAAATGATCACGCGACCGCGTCCTTCCCGTAAAAACTACACGTTTTCCCGGGGTAATCAGTGGTCTACACGTGAGTTCGCGCCCGGTAAAAATGGAGGAACGGGTAAGTTTTTATGGTCTTTAAGTTTGCTTATTAGACCAGAATAGTATCCAGATTCTTGGATAAACAATTGTTTTTCTGATTTGAAGCGTTTTGGGATTACGAAAAAGTTTTGTTGAGGCACAAATGTGGAGAAATTTTTGCTTGTCAAAAGTCGTGCTGCTTACCAAAACATGCGATGACTGAGGTGTAGTCTCTTCGCGAAATTTTAGTTGAGACACATTTGAAATAGACTTAAAATACCACAGGTCATGAGCCACGATAAAAAAAATCTTAATTCAAATTACATACTTTATGTTGACTTGAAAGGATACTTCTTGATTAAAACTGCTATTTTAAAATGTTTTTAAGATAACAAGATGATCCCTTGTGGATCTAACGATACAAAGGAGAAAAAACAGAGATAGTGAAAACGTTTAAACGCAGCCGATTTCGGGCCCGATCTTTCATCCGCTGTGATGTTTGGTTTCGGAATCCGTTTGTTTGCAAGGGAAGGGGGGGAAGCCTTCGTCCAATAAGGGGCTCGAGTGAGAATATCGGGCGCCGAGTGTTTCTCTTTATAAATCCACCTTCGGGGTACTACTTGAAACGGGGTCCACTTAACCCTTGCTAACATTACGGAGTCCGTTAGTTATTGTAGGATCCGGGTTCTGTATTCGGACTCTGTTTCTTTTGATCAGCCTCGGGTGCTCAGGAACCCAATATGATCCACAAGAAGCAGAAGAACTATGAAGTTTGACGACTTAAACCCTCTCGTTTCTTGAGATCCAGAGGAAATTTTCGCACCCGAGTTTCGAGAAACGGACTCCAGAAAGGCATGTTCGATTTGCCGCGTACTGCACTTAGCTACAACGTGATTGGCTAAAAGTATTAGCTTAACCAATCACAGCAGAGATGTAACAAATGCCGCGACTGGTCTCAAAATTTGCACGGATCCATGTAAACACCATTGCGATCTGTAACACAATTTGCACTGTTCCATGTAAACAGGCGGTCCAGGTACAAAATTCGTCCGTGCAAAAAAATTGTCCGGACCCGTGTAAACGTAGCCTAAGAATTTTGACTCGAGTGCTTAAGGTAGTCATAAATTGGTCTCTAGGAAAAGGAACTCCTTCACTCACCCTCAAATGAGGCAAATTGATGAGAGTTTGCAGTTTTGTGTGTGTTCGTAAAATTATGACTTGTTAAATGCATATACAAATATTTTATTATTATTATTCTTTGGTATCATCTTATAGGTTTATATATAATGCACTTATACAAGAACAAGAACTGTACTATGTACTTACCTGTACTCGAACTCGGACCCTCCAAGTCTGTAGTCCTGTGTCTTCACCACTACACTACAACGACGAACATGCTCAACCTAACACAGTTCTTTTCGTTATTTATATACTTTTGCATAATATGAGTCAATTGATATCCATGTATAATTACCAAAAGTAATCCTAACCTGACCCAGGAGCCCATCTGGAGCGTGCAACTTCCATACAGCGTCTGTGAAACGGCGTTTTCACAAGTAGGTTTATTTTTAGACTAGCCCTTCCCGCGAATTAGGTCAAAAAACAAAGCCAGTTCCGGTTCGATGATCCTATGACGTCAGCTAAATTTCTTGTAATTGGTCATCGGGCTCCTGTGGGAGTCTCATTCACGAGAAATTCAGTCTAAAAATAAATCGGTAGGTGAAAACGCCGTTACACGAACACAGTAGAGTTGTGGGCTCCGGGTCATGGGTTACTGCCTGACCCTAATTTTTCTATAGGCTAAATTTAGGCTCCAAAAAAGTTTCTTTAATCCATCTGAGTGAGTATTCAGACTAGGTAAAATGAGGATCACCAATTGTAGCTTAAAACGGATTCAACCTGAAAACGGGCTTTAACGGCAGAATATACACTCCGTTTTTATAAGAACGTTTAATTTAGGGTCTGAGCTGAGGCTGAACGTTCGTGTTTTTTTGCGATTCGAGCCTGAAAACGTCGTCAAACAAACTTCTTAAAGTTGTAAGGTCGACTGTAAACTTCAGCCAGTATTATGCAATACGAAAACCACATAGTTAACTTAAGGCCCTGGCTTTGGCTTTTCTGCAGACTACAGTTTTTTCTTTTACTATCATTTATACTACTCGCAAAAACAACTGAAAAAAACAAAATGATGAGCAAAATAAAGGTTCTTAACTGAGTGTCGGCCTGGCATTTTTAGTTTCAGGATCGGAAGTTATCACTTATCAAAAGTGCTACTGTGATCAAAAAATCAATTCTTATTTTTCTTTGGATTTCAAAACTATGTTAACTAAACATGAAGTTTTAAGCCTTGATTAAAAAAAAAAAAAACACCTTTTCATTTTAACTGGAATTTCCTATTTAATGGTCCGACATTACTAACCTTAAGATCTCGAGAGAGCTGGATTCAAGAATGCAATGGGTGTGTACGCGGTTGAATTAATATGCACCACTGGCGTTTTGGGCTTTCAGGCATTTAAACTCGAGTTTTGCATATATAATAAGCTGCGGCATTTTAAGCAAGTGAGTAAGTTATCCAAGCATCTGAGGTCCAATCGGTCAGTTTTGATTGTGAGTAATGGCGGACCGCGAAATCCAAAACTTACACTCAAAATAAACAGCCTTTGGATAAAACTCAAAGCTCAAAATTTTGCCAGTTAGGTGTTAAGCGAACACACTTTCAAAATCTGAAGAAGAAAAAAAAAAAAGATTTTTGATCATAATAGCACTTTAACAAATAGATTCCATGTTGCCGAACGTCTGTTCAGTAATCAGTAATAGATCACAGATGACGTCAAAATGGGGTAAGAACAAAAAAGTGGCACACGAGGCGATAGCCGAGTTTGTCACTGATGTTCTTACTACATTTGACGTCATCTTTGATTCTATTACTGTACAGACGCACGGTAACATGGAATCTATTTGTTTTATATAATAACAAAACAAATTACTACAGATTTAATAGCTTTTTTATTTCAAAATCTTTGAACATAACAAGAAAGCTGGCCTTTGCCCTCTTTGGCGAGGAAGAAAAAAGCCATTTAATAACTTAATCTATTGTCTATACAAAATGCAGCAATCTCATCGGTTGCTATGCGTAGCAAAGAATTGTGATTGGTCTCCAGGAAAATCTCGCCACTGTCAAACTTGACTCGAGGGTTGCTTCTCGTGGAATGAAAACTTACAACGAAAGCAGAATTGAACTGCGAAATCTACAAATCGTAAAGAAAATGCTGGAAAAGTAGAGACAGTCATCAGAGCAGTCCTGTGAGCAGAAAAGTTTGGACGTTGCCTCGAATATTGCAGGAGCTGAACAAATTCACTTGGAAAACTTGCAGTTGCAGTCAACCTGGAGGCCATTCGATTCGAGTTTTGAATAAAAGGAACGTTAGTTTGTGTCCTCTGTGGTTGGTGATTCTCAAATCAGTACCTAATATTTTATATACTTTATTAACTGTATACATTACACCAGCACTTGGCAAGTAGCCTGACTTATGGCTGTTATACACAATTGTGGTCACATTCACACAGAAGCCCTTCAAGCACTGAAGCTAATCCTGCCAAGCCGACCACATGCTGGAAAGGTCAGACCACAACACTTAGAACTCTGTGTCCTACTCTTTTCGAATAGTGTGTGGGATTTTTAACGTCCCACAGAGTTAATAGGGAGTTTTAGCGAAGACGACGGGTACGAGTACGGCAACGCCACAAAGCAAGAATATTATTGGTTGAAAAAGGAAAAATGCTCGTGATGCACGTGCAACACGAATTTCCGTGCATTTCTTTGCCGTACTCCACAAAACAACAACGTGAAAACACCAAAATTTAGGTTTTGTCGACAACGTGAGCATATAATAATGAGAAAGTCATTTTCAGTTTTGACTTTAAAACCGTTCGTACCCATCCATCTACAGGATAGTTCGCCTGTATTGTACAATGTGAACAAGACGGATTAATCGCGATATACTTGCGATAGCGCTAAGGTATATTTTGGACTAACGTTTTCGTTGCTGTAGCCGTCGTCTTTGCTAAAAGGGCTGTGAGACGGGACCTCCGGCTTATCGTCCTTATCCGAGAAGACTTGAAAGTCTAACCCTTTGCAGATGTAGTTACAAAGGCAGCACTTTCTCCTCAGTCATTTAAAGACCCTGAGTGTTGTTGGTCCGGCCGGAGTTGAACTCACGACCTCCCGCGTGACAGCCCGGTGCTCAACCAACTGAGCCACCGGTGCGCGATAAGTTTGAAGTAGTGTCGCAGACAGCTCGGAAAACTTGCGGTTGCGGACAATCTGTAGGCTGTTCGATTCCAGTTTTGAATGAAAGGAGCGTTTATATTGATTATGGAAATTTGTCTCCTCTGTGGTTGCTGATTCTCAAATCAGTTTGAGATAGTGTTGGAGACACCTTTTACTTGCTATACAGTTGGCTGTGAGCTGTAGTGAGTTAATATGCTTTGCTCGCTGCTGTGCCCTGAAACGGAATGGAACGTTCGCATCGGAGAGCAAGATTATGTGCTTATATTTTAACTGATTTTAGGAAGTGATGTCTTGATGTTTCATTCCTGACATCGATCAGTGTGTCAACAATTATCAGTTTGAGACTGAGAAAAGTTGAATTTTTAAAATAAATTAAATTGATCCCATAGACATTTTGTTTATTGGGTTTGTTCTTGAAATTCAAGATAAAGCAATGGTTCTCGGCTTACCCTGAATGCCGACTGAGAGTGCTCTAGTATTTTTTCTGAGTCATTTTCTAAAAAAAGAAACAGCTAAATCGTTCTTCCTGCACGCCCAGCGAGCTACCTCTTGTGGGATACGTAGACTATATATTTTCTGATTAAGGATGTGGTGATCTGTTAGATCAAAGGCTTTCCTATAGTCCAGTAGTACTATTCTTACGGCAGCGCCGGTTGAATCTGTGGCCATTGAGCATTTATGAATCATGAAAATTAGAGCTTAAGTTGTAGAGGATTTAGGTATGGTACCAAATTGGTTTGGACCCACGATCTCTAAGACAGCTGGGCCAACATACCTTCGTGACACACTGGTCTCTCTTTGGGCAATGGAGTAACGTTAGCTTGCTTCCAGATGGGTGGAAGTTCTTGTTTAATATATGAGCTATTCAGGATCATGCGAACAGGCATAGCGACAACTTCAGCGTAGTCTTTGAGTATCCAATTCGGAACTTCATCCGGACCAGATGATTTAGATGGATTGACCTTCAATAACATTGAGTACACGATAGCATCAGAAAGTTGAGGAACTTCTGAGTCAACTTCGAAGGGAGGTGAGCAATTCACTGGCTGGTAGCTTGACATCGGCTCAAGAAGAGCATCCTCTATTAAATTTGCAATGTCTTTCAAGGACTTTCCATCAATTCCGTCAATGTGTAATTGGGGGCGAAGGTCTTGATTTCCTGTTGGTGGAACCATCCCTGCTATTTTCTTGACATTACTCCACCACTGACTAGGTTTGCTGTCTTTCAGATTTTCGACTTTAGCGGCGTAAAATCTGCTTCAGCAACATTTTCCTTCTCGGTTAACGATGTTATGATAATGCTTAAAGAGTTCTGTATCCCTTTCAGCGAAGGCTTTTTGTCTAAGAATGATAACTTCTTTTAGCTCGGAGGTAATCAATGGAGCGTCGTTTACATGAAGTTAATTTCACAGTTTTCAGAGGCATAATGGTATCAAAGCCTGTTTTGACCAGATTGAGAAATAGCTGTAGTTTATCGTCACACCTGTCGATGGAATCCAAAATGGACCAGTCAATTTAACAACGATATCTACCAAGCTCGATCTTCTTACTTGGGCGAGTGTCTCTTCTCCTTACAGTACGACGACTAGAGGTAAGAGGACTTTTCAATTTTGGATATTGCAAGATGGCATCATGGTCAGACAGACCAAGGGTGGATAGATATCAACAAACTGTTTATCATAAGCCTGAGACATGTTCTTGATGTTGACTTGTAGGTTTCCGGACTAATTATAACTGTTTTAATCTAAACTGGTTCAG
>NC_090880.1:42274678-42329678 GCF_036669935.1 Montipora foliosa | reverse complement strand
TATTATTATTGTTATTATTATTATTATCGCTTCAGTCTTAAGCTTCGCTTCATTTAAGCTTTCACGACAAACCTAAACAAAGAATCACTTATTTGCAATGGTCCAACATATCGCCTTCACGTCTTTAGTTTTATAGATCTGACCTAACTTGATTATTCAAAGTCATGCGTGATTGTTACGCTACGTGCCAAGAATAACCTGCGTGACACTGCCAATTTTAAATTCAGTGCGACTAATGAGGTTCTTTGTCTTGTTGGGCTCTCTAACTTTAATTCTTTAGCGTTTTAAGAGGGTTTTATCTTCTTTTATTCTTTCCCCCCTTAGATGGCTTTTCAGATTTCAGAAGTCACCCGGTCGCCCTACTTCATCCTTGAAAGGATGGAAAGATTCAGAAAGGATGTTCAAGATCGTTTCTCATCTGTACTGAATGGTTTTACGACACGCACATCAGCCTCGTTAAAAACACTTGGCTGCATTGCTTACCTTTTATTTTTTGCATGGCAAATTATTGGCCTCATTCTCTTCACAATCCGGGCATTTGAGACGAGCATCAGCGCAAAGCATGCTAGTTTCCAACAAACGCACATCGAGCTCTTTAGCCACTCCGAAAATCTGGAACTGATTTGGCTGGTGACGTGGTTTTTAAACACTGCTTTAGTGATGATTGCTTTGTCCAAAGTACCCTCGTTTCTTGGTTATACTGTGATACTGAGGAAACTTGTTCGCTTGCCGTCTTTTTGGAGTCTTGTGGCATTAACTGCAGTTGCCATGGCAGGATATCCCATGATACTTGCGATCAAGAATCACTCTGGAATAGAAGTGGCGTTGATTGTTGCTTTTATGGTTGACCGACCCGTCCAAGTCATCCTCCTTGCCTTCGTAAACTTCATTCAGGTGAATCATGCGCGAGAAAACGGCACCCTTAAAGTATTTGTATTCATCAAGATTAACGTGTTTCTTTTGTTTGTAACTTATTTTATCCGGTTTGTTCTTGGCTCGATGGAGTTTGCCCTGAAGGTGTATGGAATAGATGACGAGACTGGAATTGACTCGGCTTTCTACTCCGTTCTTGGTACAATCCGTCAATTTGCCGTGGTCATGTACCATTACAGAATTTATGTTTTCTATTGGGAAAAACTGTTTGTCGATAATAGAAACATACTTGATAACCACGAATGTTTTGAGAATTCTCGTGGTGGTGGTCACCGTGACGTTCCATTAAGAGAATTGAATCCAGTTTAGCAATCAATTGAACGAGAGATATAGCCCCTGGCATTAATCCATTTTTCGTTTAAAAAATCAACGTTTTGATGCATTTTAGAACACATACCAAACTTAATTAATCGCTGAAACGCCTGAAATGGTTTCCAAACGGTTTTTATTGCTTTTAAAACGCTTAAATTTCAGTGTGGAAAAGCGAAAATGAATACGTCGCCAACACTATACATGAACAGGACAAAATAGTTTCAAAATATATTCGATTGTACAAGGGGTCTTTTTAATCGCTGACGTTGTCGTTGGCGCTGTCCTGCCTAAAGTTCGTTTTGTCCCATTTTCAATCAATCAATCAATCAAATTTATGTAAACACGGTAAGGGGCTCAGCAAGCTGGTTTTCAGACATGACGTGTACTAACGGTTACAAGGTATAAATGTAAAAAACGACTGATTAACCGTGACTAACTATAATTTAGCTCAAAAATTAGTTAACACTTATAATGTATTTCTAGGGACTCTTATTAAACGTAACTAATCTACACGTTTCTATGTCAAGTATATTTAATACCAATAGTAACAATTTGAATTTACAATATAATAATAATTAACAATTATTGGACGAGGTTGAGAAAAATATCGTGATTTGTCAGTGGCGAGCACATCAATTATTTTTCGAAGCCTAAGGCTGAGACAAATAATTGATCTGCGAGACACTGACGAATCAACATATTTTGCGATAACCGACGTCAATAATTGTTTTATCATTCGATGACCGACTTTGTTTTTTGTTTTCGTTTCCGAGAAGCCGTAAGCGCGCGCTGCCTTGCAGAGTCGAGTAATAGGCCCAATCAATTGGTTTCTTTCTCAGCATAATTATATTTGTAGACTTTAAATTGTACTTACAGTCAAACGTTCAATAACACTAGGAATCAACAAAGCTGAAGAATTTCACAGTTTTCAAAGCGTATCCCGACAAGTCAAGCTTTCACAGTGGTGTAAAGCTCGCCATGCTTCTTTCTGGCTTCAGCATAAAATCTCTTCATCGGGGGTGGAAGCTGAATAGTTGGACCTCGATTATTCATTATTCTTTGTGTGCTTTGTTCGAATTATTCATTATTCTTTTTAAATTTTTTGTAGGTTATTCATTATTCATTGTTGTTATTCATTATTCCACAGGCACATTAACTGCGTTATTCATTATTCCGGCGTTTTCAGACCCAATTATTCATTATTCATTTTTTATTTATACTCGTTATTCATTATTCAGCTTTCACCCCCGACGCTTCAGTACATATGCATTCGCCAACTTGTCCTTCGCGTTGATGACACGACTGACGAGTGACTCTTCGTCTACCTTTCTTTCCTTGAGATACTCTCGAAATACGTTGAGTGCATCTTTTGTTCCTTTCTTAGTATTCTCACTGTTCTTTCGATCAACTAAAGATGTCAAAACATTCTCTTACAGCTCGGGGAACCGATCTGCCATTTTCTCACAAGAGCGTGATGTCAACTGCGCACGAGCAGAATATTATTTGCAGGAAAACACTTATTTGTAGGCAGTTATTTGCAGGTCACGTGGTCGGCTCTCGGCCAATGAAAAGGAAGGACAAAATACATGGAATGATGATAATTATTATTATATGGCTTGTGTTTGTAGCCGATATAACGCGCGCTCTGATTGGCTAATTGTGACTGAATTGTAGGGCATTATTCTCCCGTAATGCCCACGGGCCGATCACGGGCTTGCAAAAACAAAGCAAAAGGTAATTAAAAAGCCATACAATAAACTACTTACTAACCGAGCTAGCTCGAGCCGTACTGGGGAATATCGGCCCTCGGTCGTTTTTGTACGGACCGAGCGCAGCAAGGTCCGTACTGCCACAACCTCGGGCCAATATTCCCCAGTACAGCCCTCGCGCTCGGTTAGTTAAAAGTTAGAAACAAAGGATAAAATTAGGAAATTTTAAAGATATATTTTAGGATATCGCTAGTTTGAAGCTTCCAAGAACTTTTATCTCACGTGTTTGATTTTACAGTTGCAGGGGCAGATCCAAGATTTTTTTTTGGAAGGGGGTGAACCCCTAAGGAATGTCGAAAAACTGTATCTGGAATACCTGTTGCCAGTTGGCTACCTAGGGAACAAAAGTGGTTATTCGTTATTTCAGCTAAATCTTGCTTTTGTGTAAAAATAGTGAACGAACGTTTAGCACCGCGAAATCACCTTTGGACTTTACCTTAGACAATGACTTCACCCTGCCAACACCCTCCGAACTCAACGTTGTTCAGCACTCAATCACGAAGAAATAAATTTATCCGAGCCTTAACCCCCTCGGGGGAGAGGAGGAGGAGCCGGAGCCGCGTAACAATACGATTTACTTTATAAAAATGTCCCTAAATTAACTGGGCAGCGTGGCCGAGAGGTTAGTTTGCATGGTCTTGATATCCAGAGGTTCCAGGTTCGTTTCAATTTGCAGATCGCACTTTGGATTTCTCGATTTTGTATGGGCAATTTGTTGTTGCGGGGTCCAAATCTCGCATCTCCGTCGTCCGGGCAACAATCCCTCAGGAGAGGTCCTTAGTCCCGAAGGAGTTTAAACTCTTGGTTACCATGGAAACCTATTCATTCTATGAGTCTGTCGGGCTAAGAGAGACCTGTATGGGAGTACTTCATCCAACTTAAAGCTTATTGGTATATTTCACGCCCACCATGGTTTAAAAAGAACACTTCAAATTCCATTGACGCCATCCCTTTACAGATTATCACAGAGTCCTTGAAATAAGATATGATGCTGAGCAGTTTTTGACCATACCATATCAGCTAACTGCGACATACTACAAGGACGAACCGTGCCTTATAATTAATTAAGCTTATACTCCAACCGCCCGCGAGTCATGATATTAGACGTTCTTATAAAAAAAAAAAAAAGATTGTATCTTAAAGTTGTGTAGTATCATGACTCGCCGGCGGGCCATGGAAATTGGCGCAAGCTGTTCTGGCGCCCTGTCAGCTTGACTGGCAAAGTTAAATAATGAAATAAATAAAGATTCGAACTTGAACTCATTCACTTTTTGAAATCGTGTTAAATCTCAGCTAAGAGGCGGAAGTCCCTGGAAATGAACTTTATCGTAGCCTTTTTACTCATGTTTCACGTTTATTTTGATTAATCCGGCAAATCTGATGGGAAACCATATAAATTAAAGTTGAGCCCAACTAAACGTCTAGCTCCTGAATTTTACATTTCCGGTTTCAAGTTAGGAAGATTAGGAAGGGCGGAACTTTCGTAATCTATGTTTTGCATGAGACTTTCATCAAATTTGCATAAGTGTATTAGCAAAAATGTATTTGCTGAAGTTGAGTTCAAATATCCAAAGCGAAAGAAAGGTCTGGTAATGAGGTGATACGAGCCCTAACAACATTTTAATCTTGAGAACGTTTCAAGTATTAGGTCAAAACCCCCCGGACCAGGGCAGAGGTTCAACACTTGTTCTTTATTATTTTTTTGACACTGGTTTTTCATGCAAAGTGGTATATGGGTATTCCCGTTTACGCTTTACGAACACAAAGAAAACTGAATCAGTTGCATCAAGGTTCGAATCATTCGCTTAGTTTAATTTCAGACCGGACGTTTTTTTCGTTGTTTCTTTGAGATTAATTCACATTTCCCTGACCGAGTGACATTCCTGATTTGGTTACAGGTATGTTTTTTTTTTTTTTTTTAATGCTGCTTTTTCTTTAGTGGTACTTGTGAAACCTTTTACCGTGCAAAAAGCAATACTCGCCGACTAGTCACGGAGGCCTCTTAAGACAGTCTCCAATTCTGATCAACGTAACTGACATCGGAAGACGTCTGTAATACATCGTTCACAATGAAAGCAGTTTCAGTTTTTCCGTTTGTTTGTTATTTATTTGTTCGAGCAGGTTAAAGTATTGGCAACTATTCAGCTGATGTGGACCTGCTATACCCACTCACCCGTACACTCACGAAGGATAGCCCCAACACCGGGAACTTTATCCCCTACTCTTCTCGAATAGTGTGTGGTTTCTTTGACGTCCCAAAGGGAACTTAGGAACATGAAAGATATTTGTGAGACGGGACCTACGGTTTATAGTCCTTATCCGAGAAGACTTAACCATTAGCGAATGTTATTACAAAGGCAGCACTTTCTAGTCAGTTATTTTAAGACCCTGAGTCACTGTCACAGGACGAAATGCCAAGAATCCGTAGACTGAAAGGTTGCGGAAACACGTGACAACGTTGCGGAAACACCACGGTTAACACGTGTTTCCGGTAGCGGATACCTGTCGTTTATTCATGTTTCCGTGGCTGCGGTTACGACGGAACCGGACCACTTTTTCTGTACGTTTCCGTCAGTTTTCCTTTGAAGGAAACGCATGTTTCCGCTAGCGTATTTTCATGATAACGCTTGCGGATATACGAAGTAATGCTACGGAAACGAGTTTGTTCATGTTTCCGTCAACGTAATCGAACCTTGAATATTCGCGTTAAAACGCGTTTCCGCTTCGGAAGCCTTAAATTTGATTTGATTTGATTTGTCAGTTCAAATCGCTTATTTTCACTTTTTTAGTGCGTTCACAAGTTTGTTTTGCATCCGGAAGATGCTTATATTTTCAATTACAACCTCTCCCTTGGGGTTATCGGGTTCAGACGCCGCTCCACCTATGTGCCGAACCTAACTGAGTTAAGTCCGCCTTTGGCGCGACATCTGATTCAGACGGCGCACTGTACTGTGTGACGAGCCTAATCTTCATTTCACGAGGGAGAAAGGCCTGGATCCGTTACCATATTTTCACACCATAATTCAACTTTCAACATGGTGGTTGTCAGGAGAGGAGAGGATAGCTCTGATTTAATAATTAAAAAAAAAAAAATTTGCAATTTAACTAGTGAGTAGCACTCACTCAAATTTCTCATTTTCGCTTTTTCAGTTAGTGTCTCTTTTTTTGTGTGTGTTAGTTTCTTGTTTTAATTCCAGGTTCTTTTGATAATATTCTGCATTGCTTTGTGAACAGCACCTCTTGCAGTACTATAGTTTTAGTTCTGGTGAATGCTGTAAGTCTAGGGAACTACGCGTTGCTCTGCCCTTCTCTGCGCGATCTTACTTTTTTGTCTGCTTTACTGCATGGGAAAAATTAGGGAGTCCCGCTCGACTACTGATGATCTACACTAAATCAAAACGAAATACTGTATTTCCACTATAAGTCTAAATTTATTCTCAATAATGACCAAAGATAATAACAAACACACACATAATGTGACATAACTTGTTCGAAGTCACGAAAAAACGATCACATTAACATGAATTCTTTCCTATAAAAAGATACAGAAAACAGCTTTACAAATATTGGCTGGTGCTAAAAGAAACTTTTAAAATACAACCTAAAACGGTTCAGCTAACGTCATCAATCAGTACGAATTGCCCAGTTCGGGCCACCATTTGGGTAGGGGCGAGTTGGCACTTCGTCACCTCGCCTAACAAGGGCAGTGGTTCTTCGTTGCCTCTCGCTCAGACCTTTCAAGTGTTCTTCATCAAGTTTAGCCTTAATGTTCCTCAGCTTACTTCTTTCCCACGGTAACTTTTTTATTTTTCTTGGCTTTGCATGTGTTGTTCCGGCCGGAGTCGAACTCACGACCTCCCGCATGGCTGCCCTGAGCTCAACCAATTGAACCACCGCACAGAAATCATAATTGTTTGCTGGTGATCACTAGAGATTAATCTTTGAAGTAGGAATGTTAACTCGCTTAAGGAATTATTCTTGTTCTCTCGGCCTCAGCGATCATCGTCAACAAATTCTATTCCATTGAACAAGACGAAGAAAACATTTGTAGTCAATACGCATAGTCAAGTCACAATTACGTTATAGGACATGAAAATTTCAGTAAAATATCTGTTCGAAAGGAAGGCGGGCTAGAATTTTCGAATTTTCGAGGCGCAATAAGATTTTGGACATTTTGGACATCGTTAACGTGAATAAGCCCTCACCCCTCCCTATAGCCTGAAGTTTATAATAAGCCACTCTCCCCTCCCCTCGATTTTTGTGTAACAGGACGCCTGGAGGCCTTATTGCGGGATGCGTTGGTCGTCACTCTTGGTATAGAGAGTTTTCACTCACGTGATCAGTAAACTTGTTTTTCCACCGAAACGAAAGAAAACGTTTGCATGATAATAAAGCTCGATTCCCAGAGGATTAGTTGGGTACACCAACATGGCCGCTTAGGTACACCATCATGGCCATCGTGACGTCACTTGACAACAATCTATATATCGCAAGCGTTAAATACAAAATAGTGATTGATGGGCATGGCTGGCTGGAAGTCGAGAGTTAACAAATCGAAAGTGGTTCAGCGTTGTCTGTACTCTTATCGACAACGATATTCGACATCACACTGGTCAAAATATTGTGGACTCACGAGGCGCAGCTTGATTTGGACGATGTTTCATATATTTCAATATCCATCGTCAATTGATTGATTTTTACAAGTTTAGGACTATGTAAGGTTCACAGTAACAAATGAGTGTTAATTACACCTAGTAGAATCATACCAGATAAAAAGAGGTTTCTATCAAAAGCCCTCTACGCATATAAACGTTTTCGCTCAAGGTTGTTTCAGTAAACCTATTCAAATTAAAAAATTTCAACCGCTTGTCGGCGACATGTTTAGTGTTTGTGTTAATATTTGATGCAAAACAACCGCTCAGATTGCGATCACCTCCTCCAGTTCCTCGGAAACTGAGGAAAGGAACGTCCATCAATCGCCGCCAACTACTTGTCGTGAAGACGTAGTAAGCAACAAGTTTCACGCTCAGAGGTGAACGCTTCGTTTCGTCATCACGGTTGTCGGAATTGTCTCTGTTAGGGCACAGAGGTGGGACGCGCACTATAGAAATGATCCTAGTAAGCACGGTCTTAACAAACGAGAGGCAGGTTACACAATACGTTCAAAGTACATTTCTTGGACTTGTGGGGTACACCGATCAGTGCGCAGCCGCATTGTTTGCCAACCCTTTTCGATGAATGTTTCGTTTCAGTCTCGTTAACCTTTGCACGTAAAGAGTTAGGAAACGTTTGACTGATTAGCCGGATTTTCTGTTACCCATCGACATAAGAAGACTGTGGGGGTCAGTAGATCGTATGGGAGGGGTATTAGAGAAGTATACATTAGAGGGAGGGACAAGCGTATAATGTAAAATAGTGCTAGCTAAAAGTCGTGGGAGTCAATAGACCGTATTCATAAATGGCGCCTAAGTAATTATTCTTTTGTACTTACGCTAATCATCCGCACCGGGCTCGTTAGCACGAACAACATTCAAAAGAATTCTTGCTCCAAAGTGAGGCTAGTGAGGATGATTAACACAAAGATAAAAGAATAATTTCTTGGTCACCATTTATGAATACGGTTTATATCAAAAATGATTCTCTACCACAAGAATTACTTAGTTGATGCAACCAGCAAAGCGTGGCTTGCCAGAGCATAGGGGCACTCAACAAAAGATTTTCGTTGAAACAAATGTTCGGCCTACTAATTCGAAATTATTGAGGACCATTCTTTCGATTTTGATAATGACGAACGTATTGAAGATAAGCTTCCTCTAAAGTGAACATAAATGAAACAAATCATGACGCATTGCAAACAGCACAGTGAGTGAGTGAGTGAGTGAGTAACAGAAGTTGACATTCTTTCTCGACACGATCCTCATAAATCCAGCAAAGACTTAAGTGAAACGGCAAATGTAAGAATGGCTAACGTCACGGTTGCCATCTTGAAAGAAATTTGACTCCTCACACCCTGGGATCCTGTCACGCAAGGAAGGAAACTCATACAATGCTTCCAGTTTCCCTATGGATGAGTGGATAAATCTGCTGGACTTAAAGTTTGAATTACTCTAATTTAGAAAATGCAAGGTCGTACCTATGTCAGGCGGCCGTTCCAAAATGATTAACCGAAATAAAAGAAAACGTTTGCATGATAATAACGCTCAATTCCCGGAGGATTAGTTGGGTACACACCAATATGACCGCCGTGATGTCACGTGAACACACTCTACGTGGAAAATCACGAACAAATTTAATATAATGGGACATTTCCTGCAGGATATATAGAGTAGGATTAAATTGAAAAACAACACGTGTTGTCTCGGTGCTCAGTAGTTGTGTGTTCATGGCCACTGGATTATAACTCTTTAAACGACTTCAGCAACTGCCGGGACCCTTTTCTGTGTGACGTTTATTATATTAATATGACTCAGTACTACTCTCCTAAGCAGACCTTCTTTGACGAGCCAAAAGACTGGTTAACTCAGTACAGCATTAGCAACACCATTCGTGACTATGTGGCTCCGGGGCTCTTTAGGTATGGGTTCCAATACTCGATTTTTCCGTTGGTTGGTTGAAGACGGTCAAATGCATATCAATGGACATTTACACCGTTTTGGGGGCCATATTGGTTGGAGAGCAAACACGGCTTAAATTACAGTCACAAAACACCAAACCATGCATGCGCATAACCATTTCAGCTGGTTCGTTCGCAGACAGAACGGTTTTTTTGGCCTTATGTTAGACCCCACTTAGCACACTAAATATTGGCACCCCTGTAAGTGGTGGCTCCACACAACAAATGTGGTAAGCTGGTTGGGAACAGCACGGCAAGCGGGGCTGATTACATGAGCCGGGATGAATCGTTTAGCCGAGATCCCGGCTAACCGGGCTGAGATTTTTTCATGTAATCGCGTTCACCAGGACAGCCCTGTTGGTCGGGCCAAATATTTCTAACCACATAACCCAACTTTAGGGCAAAATGACGCGCGGAATAGTCGTTTTTCTATGTTTGAATAAAAGATGTGTAAGTTAGCAAACCTTAAGGCTTTTTTATTGTAGAATGATGAGTTTTAATAACAATTTAGCCAGATAAACGTCTCTCATCTTCTTTTTGTTATCTTTTTTCATACGATAATTATATTCTAAGGGCCAGATTATATGGCAAATTTTAGCCCAGGTTTTGAAAGAAATCCACTTGAAATGAAATTGGCGGTTACATGGAGAAGATTTCAATTTTAAATACAAACTCACAAGGCCACGGAAGTCCGATACTCAACCATCAGCTGAGTCCTACCAGCGTAGCATATGTCAGGCCAAGCCAGAAAGGTATGCTAAGGCCTCAGAGTTTCGGGGGCCCTAAAAATGGTGACTGAAGTAATGTGGGCGCACAATGTAAAGTCGGGTGAGTAAGCTTTTTTAGAAGATTAGCAACAAATTGAATTTACACTATAATAATAAGAAACAAACCATAGAATTGGAAGATGCAAAAGATATGTCTTAGGATATCGCAAGGTTGAAGCTTGCAAGATCCTTTGTCGCACGTGATTGATTTTGCAATTGCAGGGGTGGATCAAGGATTTTAATTAGAAGGGGGTGCACCCTTTAAGGAATGACTTAACTGACGGGTGTTTTTCTTTTTTCTTCTTCTTTTTTTTTTTTTCAAGAATACGACCAATTTTAGAAAGCCGCAGATCATTTCAGGAGGGTAGGGTTCTTGAGTTGGTTCCAGGCTATTGCATCCCGATAAGAGAAAGAGCGGGCGTTTGCCATTTGCACGGAAAATCCAGTTGGACAGGACCCCATTACCCGGAGCCTCCATTGTGTTGTTGTCACGGCGTTTTCACAGACCGATATATTTTTAGATTGAATTTCCCGCGAATGAGACTTCCACAGGAGGCCGATGACCAATTACAAGAAACTAACCTGACGTCATAGGGTCACCGAACCGGAACTGCCTTTGTTGTTTTTTTTTATTTTTCGCGAAATGTAGTCTAAAAATAAATCGGTCTGTAAAAACGCCGTGACATAGGCCCAGTATGGGAGTTGGCGGCTCCGGGTCATGGGCTCCTGCTGGGTTGGAATGGAACGCGCGTAATGGTACAGGATTTTCCCAATGTAGCCTTTCGCCAGGCCTGAGTCTCTCGGGGCTGGAAGAAAACAATGACACATCAAAAGGTGGCTGCATTTACAGTGTCGAAAGACGGGAAAAGAGGCCGAGGTGAGCCGGGTCGAGTGGGAGTTTACAAATGGTGCAGGAATTTTCCGGTTATTTCGGTTGGACCGGGAAAAGAAGAATAAGTCTGAAGGGATTTCCACCTTTTTCGGAAACTTTATGGTTGAAAGAGCCGTACCATTTGAATTTCCAACCGGAATTTTTGTTTTTGTTGACAAATGGTAAAGGACTAACTTGTAAGAAAATTCATTTTAGGTAACGGTAATTGGATGTCATGCATAGTTCGAGCCTCTCAAAATATAATTGTGAAATGGGTATGGACTAGAAGTTCTCCGACAACAGGCGAGTGTCACTAAGCTAATCATAATTCAAATTTGTCTTTACCCTTAGAAGGAATGGGGCGGGGTAGGTGTCAGGGACCCCTCTCCTCCTCAGGGGAGCAGGTCAGAATCCCCTCAGAGCTGTCCCTGCTCCTCTCCAGGGCCGCAATCTCACTGAATACCCAGGAAGGGGGCACAATACCCTGAAAGAAGTCGTTATGGGATCAAAATCTCCCAACA
This sequence comes from Montipora foliosa, assembly GCF_036669935.1. Classification (NCBI taxonomy): domain Eukaryota; kingdom Metazoa; phylum Cnidaria; class Anthozoa; order Scleractinia; family Acroporidae; genus Montipora; species Montipora foliosa. The sequence continues at coordinate 42,317,892 of NC_090880.1, read as the reverse complement.
AAAAGTTGGTTGCCATGGGAACACATACACTCTATGAGTCTGTTGGGTGAAGAGAGACCTGTAAGGGAGTATTTCGTCCAACTTTAAGTTTATTGGTATATTTCACGCCCAACATGGTTTAGAAAGAACACTTCAAATTCGATTGACGCCATCCTTCCATAGATTATCACAGAGTCCTTGAGAGTAGATATGATGCTGAGCAGTTCGTGACTGTACCATATCAGCTAACTGCAAAGTACTACAAGGAAGAATCGTCCTTACTGTAGGATACAAAAAAAATCTTTCTTTTTTTTTTGGGGGGGGGGGGGGGGGGAGCCTGAAATTTTTTTTAAACGTTTTCTTAAAGTTGAGTGGTATTATGACTCACGGGAGGTTGTTAACTGACTCTCAGTTCAGGAACGGAAGTTATTGCTTAAGCATTTTTGTGGACTATCGAGTTACTATCGAGAGTCAGACTATAAAGAGTTACTATCGAGAAATTAAAGAATGTTCTTTAAAAACAGGAAATTTCAAGGAAGATTCGAACTTAAACTCATTCACTTTTTGACATCGTTTTAAATCTCAGAGAGATGAATCAAAGAGATAAATCAAAGAGATAATCAAAGAGATAAATCTCTCGGAGGCAGAAGTCTCTGGAAATGAACTCCATCGTAGCCTTTTTAATTATGTTTCACTTTTATTTTAATTTATCCAATTAATTCTGATGGGAAACCTTATAGATTGAAGTTGAGCGCAACTAAACGTCCAGCTTCTGAATTTTACTTAGGGCGGAAGTTTCGTACTCTATATTTTCCATGAACCTTTCAGCAAAAATGGATGGTTTATTTTCTTAGCAAAAATGTATTTGCTGAAGTTGAGTTCAAATATCCGAAGCGGAAGAAAGGTCTACTGTTGATGTGATACGAGCCTCAACCACATTTTAGTCCGGAGAACGTTTCAAGTCTCCATGTTTTGCCTTATATTATTAGTATAACGCCCAGTGAAGCGGAAAGGTTCAACACTTGTCTTTTTATTCCTTTTTGACACTGCGGGTGGTAAAGTGGTACAAACGAAACCGGAAGCAAATCAGTAGTCCCGTTTACGCCTAAACTCAATCAGTTGCATCAAGGTTCGAATCAGTCGCTTAGTTTCACACCGGAGGATACGTTTTTTCTCGTTGTTTCTGTGAGATTAATTCCCCTGACCGAGTGACATTCCTGATTTGGTTACAGGTATGTTTTATGCGCCTTTTTCTTCAGTGGTACTTGTGAAATCTTTTACTATGAAAAGAGAAAGGTGCAGATATTGCCATTACAAGGTAGAACTCGTCTATAGCTGTATTGTAATTTAGAGTTATTTTAAAAAAGTCTGAGGGCACGTCTCTAAAGTCTAGAAATATTTAGCTAAAGGGTTCAAGAACTTCTAAAACCAAAACGCGATGTTACAGATATCTTCAATCCTGCTTTTTCTTCAGTCACTGAGGTACTTGTGGAACCTTCTACTGTGAAAAGCAATACTCCCCAACTAGTTAGAGAGCCTCTCAAGACAATATCCAATTCTTATCAACGTAACTGACGTCGAAAGACGTCACAGACTCAGTCACAACTGTACACTATAATACACTGTTTTCAATGAAAGCAGTTTATTTCGTAGAGAAATGATAATTGTTTGCTGGCGATCACTGAAGATTAATCTTTGAAGTAGGAATGTTAACTCCCTTAAAGCCTGGTTTCCATATGATCTGCAACGGAAGCTGTCTTCGTGGGTCTTATCGCAGACGATCGTAAACACACGAGGCAAATCTGAAGCGATCGCAGACAAGCGTAGCACTAATTGTCTGCGGAGCGAGTAGAAAAAGGAGCGCACTTACTGCTAGTCTGATTGGCCGTGTTTCAAGGCGAACAATAGTGTGTCGTCGATAGGGCACAGATCATCTCAGACACATTTTCCGTTAATAATTTTCTTAGTTAAAAGCGTCGTAATGGTCGGCAAAGTAGAACTAGATTCAACTTTCCCCAATCATCCAGACCGTGTGCCGTAGATCGTCGCAGACGCAAATTACCCTTTCGTAAACGATCGTTGCCATTCCTCAGAACGGTCGTTGCCATTTGAAACGGTCGATACCATTTATAACGGTCGACTACACACTTCACTTCAAAGAAAATTAAAAGAAAGAAACTAAGAAAAAATATTAACAAAAATTAAGACAAAAAAGGAAAAAAAAACCATATATAAAAGAAAAACTGGAAGAAAAAAAAGAGTCCGAAAATTTCAAGACTCGAACTCGGGTTCTTAGCCCTTAGCATAAACAGAACCCTAACCCGAACCCTAACTCATATGACCAGCGAGACACAAATTCAGAGCTAAAAAATGGCATCGACCGTTTGAAATGGCAACGACCGTTTACGAAAGTGAAATAGGCGTCGCAGACCCCAGGGACAGATGTTTTCATATGTGTTCGACTTGGTGCAGGACTATCGGTGTTCGTGTCGCAGAACGATCGCAGACCGTTGCAGATTATATGGAAATCAGTCATTAAGGAAATGTTTGTGTTCTCTCGGCTTCAGCGGTCATACATAACGAATTCTATTCCATTGAAGCAAGACGAAGAAAACACTCGTAGTCAATACGCATAACTGATCAAGTCATAATTACGTTGTAGGACATGAAAATTTCGGTAAAATATCTGTTCGGAAGGATGGCGGGCTGGAATGTTCGAATTTTCGAGGCGCACTAAGATTTTGGACAACTCCCTGTCCTGCGATCAGGCGCATTTAATTAATTAATACTCAGTACTACTGTCCTTAGCAGATCTGCTTTCACGAGCCAAAAGGCTGGTCAACTCAGTACAGCATTAGCAATACCATTCGTGACTATGTGGCGCCGGGGATCTTTAGATACTATGGGTACCAATACTCGTTTTTTTTTCGTTGTTTGGCTGAAGATGATTTTGGGAAGATGCAGTGATTAGGATCAATGGCATTAACTGCTTCGTGGATTCGTCCTTATACAATCGTTGATCAGTAGGAAAATTGTATGTTTTTTTCAACAGTTTTTTCGTGTCTATGCATATCAATGGACATTTACACTGTTTTTGAGGCCATATAGGTTGAAGGGCGGGACGGGACGGGCTGACTCGTTTAGCCGAGATCTCGGCACGTCTGAGAAAAACACCAAAAGTCAAGTTTGGCATTACATGATTAGCGGGGCGCGCAGCCCGGTAAGCTGGGAACCTAGTTTGCCGGGCCAGCGATTTCTAACCACTTTACTACACTTTAGAGCAAAATGATCCATGGAATAGTTGTTTTTTATGTTCAAATAAAGGATGTATGGATAGATTTTAAAATGTAAAGAGGGTCTGAATAGGGTTTAGTGTTTAGTGTTATTCGACCATAATTTTTAGCGTTTGCTGTGAAATTGGTCATTTTTTGATTAAAAGTTTACTGTTTCTGGAGAAAATACTGTTAATTGTTTGGAGGGTTTTTTCGTGGAAACCCCAAAGGGTCCCATAGTCTTTTAGCATTGTAATTATGACCTTTGAGCCCACGAGAAAAGATCATGGCAGACCTACTCCGACTTCCCTACGTGTCTTTGCGGTTGCGACACTGTAACATGTGCCTTCAAAGTTTTGCTCTAACGAGTATGTCTTTAAGTGATTTCCCTCTTCTGTATGATATGATAGGAGGCGTTTTGTAAATGTGTTTCAGCATTGGCTGATTGTCTATTAAACTCCATTCTTGCATCAAAAGGTTTTTAGGGAAGGTACGTTATTTTATTGGGGGGGGGGGGGGGGCTTCGGAGGGGAGGATCCTTGGTATTTTTTTACAAATTAGGGAGGGTCAAACCTGTGTTATTCTCATGAGGAGGGTCACAGGTTTTTTGGGCAAGGAAAAAATACTCCATGTCGCTTCTATTTTGCATATACAAGCAAAGCTTCCAGTCAAGATTAATCTAAATTATTTACAGGTGTCGAAGAATTTATTTATCTCCTCCCAACTAACATAATTGTCTCTCTCTCGACCAGTGCCTGTTTTCGCCCATATTTTGATGTTTCCTCGTCAGTCTCCAGTGAGGATTCGTCACTTAAGCTACTCAATTTTGAACCGACAACTCGGTCTACTTCATCACTTTGCGAGTCAGTTTCGACCTCGGTGTCTAGCGGTGGGGGCCGCGGTTGTTGACGCTTCATTGAATTGTGCAGCAAGCTGCCAATATGCGCTTTGATTATTGCGACCTTTTCAGCTTTCTTCCCTTTGAAGGTGATCTTGTGAAGGAAAAAGTACAAGATTAGCTCGTCCACCCTGAAGGACGATTGCTTATCGGAATTGTACAGCCGATGTGCCATCAACAGAGTCAGAGGAGTAGCGGGCATTCCTTTTAGAATGGCGAGTCGGCAAACAGCCACAACAGCCACAAGTTGCTCCATTTGACCTCATGAAATCCTCGCATTCACCACAAGCACATTCCTCGTACATCCTTGCCCCTTTTTCAAGTTTTCACCGAACAATCACAGGCCACCCAATTAACTACTTTATATGAGTAACACTTCCAGTTTGTTATTTTATACTTCCGGTTAGTTTTGTCTCGGATAGGTTGAGGGGGAGGAGGGGGGGGGGGGAGGGGGGGGGAGGTCAAATGTTTTTGTTTGGATATATCTAAAGGGTTATGCATTAATCCATTCATCGTGTCATCTATTAGGTTTTTAGGATAGCCGCGAGCTTTAAGTCGCGTTTTAGAATTTCAGATGGCCTCCTGGACTGTAAAAATACATTTTTAACATGTGAAAGGCATGTGAGTATTACATCGAAAATATAGTCGAAAGTTTTCGGAATTCTCCTTGGAAAACTTCGGTAATCTTTGCAAATCTTCTGAAAAGATCGGAAATCGTCGGAAAGTAGCTGAACAAAATAACATTGCCTTTTTGGCGCCGTTTTTGTTTCTCTCTGGATAAAATTTACTGTTACAGATAATTTTTTACTGTTAGTGTTAAAATGCCTAAAATTCAACTGTTCTGTGTTACAGAGTTTTATCAAGGTACCCCCATTCAGACCCTCTGTAAATGCTTTGTAGATAGTGGAAGTGCACTTAGCTATCAAGCTAGTTCACAGGCAGCCCACTTTTAATCTGAAAGAAATAATTCAAACGTAACAGGAACATAATTAAGAACCCCAACTGCCAGGAAGCAGCCAATTGGCTATTTAAAAAGTGTGGTAGAGTTGAACCCGGGACAACCAGAATCAAATCCAAACCAGGGGTCCGTTTCTCGAAAGACCCGAAACTTTTCGGGCCTCTTTCGTGTGTCATAATTACCTCTTTATTTTAAGAAGGAAGAGAGTTTAAGTCAACAAACTTCACTATCATTTAGCTTTTTGTTATCTTGAAAACAAGTTAAAAGACCAGCTTATGAAAACAAGCGAAAGGCAGTTCAGTAAATCGCTTTTGGGGCCCGAAAAGTTATTGGGACTTTCGAGAAAACGGGCCCCAGAGGTTAGAACGAGATTTGAAGCGGGGCAACCACATGCAAACCCAACGCCCTAACCGCTGGACTACGCCGCCTCCTTAACGCAAATTTTAAGGCTTCTTTAAATTAAATCATAGAATGGTGAATTTTAATAACCATTTAGCGAGGCAAATGTCTCTCCTCTTGTTGTTATTTTTTTTTTCACACGACATATCTAAACTTAGCCCATGATGGTCTGGTTCACTTCGTGTAATACCGGACTGAAACTGACCCCGACAAACCCGACCAGCTCGGCTCATGTAATCGGTCCCTAATCCTTTATGGTCCCACTGTTGTGGAAAGCAAGAATACCTCCTTTCAAAATTCATTCCTATCCAGATTATTTTCGTAAAGTATGGAGATCAGAATCAAGCTATAACGACCGTTTTCAACAATTGGTAAATTTCATGTAATCCCTTGCAATCAAAATTACGGTATGCAAATTCCCACGAAATTTGAAGCGACATGAAGAGATTTCCGCCAATAAATCCAATTTTAAGACGCCGCGTCTTGGGAAATGATGTGTCTATCCAGAAGAATGAGGCATGTGGAATTTGGCTAAGAATGGAAAGTTTGGAGTAAAGAGATCACTAAACCGTTCGTGCCCTTGATGAATGCTTCCAGCGATAGATCCTTTCCCGGTTTCAGGAACCCATCACGTGTTTTTGGCTTGATTTTGATTTAACCTTATAATTAATTAGTATTATAAAAAATCGCGCGCTCTCATTGGCTCGCTATCTATCACCTCGACGGACAAAATGGCTGCTAGTAGTCGTTTTGCCACTATAAGTTAAGATCATTTCGCGTTTAAATGTTTCTTTTTTCTCTTTTTGAAATAATCACCTGCGTATTTATACCAAAGCAATTATTCAAAGCCAACGATTCTTCCGCCAAGTGACAAGAATAGCCTGCGTGGCACTGCAATTTCGATCATATTCAGTGCAACTATTTAACATTGGACTCTTTAAATTTAATTCTGTAGCCTTTTCTAGGGGATTTTATTGAGCGATTTCTCTTTTATTGTTTTCCCACTTAGATGGCTTTTCAGACTTCAGAGGTCACCAAGTCACCTTACATCACCTTTGAAAAGATGCAAGAAGGATTCAGAAACGATGTTCAAGATCGTTTGTCATCATCTGTGCTGAATCGTTATGCAACACGCCCATCGGCCTCGTTAAAAACAATTGGCTGCATTACTTACGTTTTGTTTTTCGCCTGGCAAGTTATCGGCCTCATTCTCTACTCCATCCGGGCATTTGAGACAAGCATCAGCGCAAAGCGTGCCAGTTTCCAACAAACGCACATAGAGCTCTTTAACCACTCTGCAAATCTGGAACTGATTTGGCTGGTGACGTGGTTTTTAAACACTGCTTTAGTGATGATTGCTTTGTCCAAAGTACCCTCGTTTCTTGGTTATGCTGTGATACTTAGGAAACTTGTTCGCTTGCCGTCTTTTTGGAGTCTTGTGGCATTAACTGGAGTGTCCATGGCGGGATATCCCATAATACTTGCGATCAATGATCACTCTGGAATCGAAATAGCATTGATTGTGGCGTTCATGGTTGAGCGACCCGTTCAAGTCATCCTGCTTGCCTTCTTAAACTTCACTCAGGTGAATCATTCGCGAAAAAACGGAACACTTAAAGTCTTCGCATTCATCAAAGTCAACGTGTTTCTCTTGTTTGTAAATTATTTTATTCAGTTTGTTATTGGCTCAATACAGTTTGCCCTCAACGTGTATGGAATAGACGAAGAGACTGAAATTGACAGTCATTTCCACTCCGTTCTTGGTACAATCCGTCGATTATCTGTGGTTATATTCTGTTACAGAATTTATGTTTTCCATTGGGAAAAGCTGTTTGTCGATAATAGAAACATACTCTGTCACCACGACTATTTTGAGAATTCTTGTATTCGTGGTGAGATTAAAGAATTTAACGCAGTTTAGCAGTCAGTAGAAGGAGAGCTATATTCCCATTAATCCATTTTGTTAAAATAAAATAAAATAAAAATCAACGTTTTGAGGAGGACAGAGATGGCTTAGTGGTCATTGCACTCGCCTGCAATGCAACCATGCGGACTCGTCACCATTGTTAGTTCTTTACTCTGCTCCAAGAGGTTTTTTCCAGGGTTCTCCTGGTTCCGGTTGTTCAAAAGCCGATTAACGCCAGCCTCGTTCCCACTCGTCCTCCGTGAATCAAATTTGACGTCACCGGTCGAGCGGATCGGGAAGATTCCGGCCTCAAATCTCGCGCTTCTAGGGATTAAGCGCTAATAGGCCTGGGAACGAGGCTGGATTAACGCTAATTCCAGGTTAAAAATCAACCAAGGAGTTTATTTTGCTGTTGAACGCCAATATTCGGCAAAATTTTACATTAGAAGAAGTCAATAACGAAAAAAAAAAAAAAATAAATCAACAGAAACCGTCTACAAAAAAAAAAAGGAAACACTGAAACAAAAGTTTACGCTAATCTTGAATTTAGGGAATCGGCTTTCGAACAACCGGGCCCTGTTTTCCCCTCTCCTCACAAACCAACATTAATTGTAATTCTCAATTCGATCGGATGCGGGATCTTCCTGAAAACCTTTCAAGCTTCGCGTGAGTGGATCTTCCTGAGTAAATATCATTCATTACTACTTAATTATTAAATTATTAATTAAACATGATGAAACGCCCGAAAACGCCACGGAAAGTTTTGAAACTGATTTCCAAACGGTTTTCATCCTTTTCAAATTAAACGCTTTAATTTCAGTGTGGACAAGCGAATACCAAGAAAAACCAATAGTCTCAACTGAAATAGAGACGATTTCGCTAAGATCTGTTTCCACTAAAGTTTTTGGCTTTGTCGTAGCTAAAGTTTTCTTCGCCTCAGTTTCGATGCTTTTGTAAAAATATTTAACGAACTCACTCTTGGACTGTAATACCATTGAAAAGAAGACTAACAAGGCCCTTTTCACCCTACCCTCCCAACAGAATGTTGTTCAGGACTCAAGAGCAAATGATCTGGTATGCGTGCCTCAACGTTGCTTTTGGGGGAGGGGGAGCCGTAACAATACGATTAACTTCATAAAAAAGTTGTTAAAAAATCCAAAAAAACTTTGTTCAGGATTGTAATTTGAACAGAATTGTTCCTGACTGATCGGGTTAAGTTCCTGCTTTGTCAGATTGTTTTCCGTGGTGCCGAATTGGAATCCACTCAGGAAATAGCCGCCCCGTAGGTTTCTGTTAATTTGTTTCTTTTTTTTTATTTTATTATATCATGTTATGTTTGATTGGAAATGTTGCTTCCGCCACTTATTCTTGTAAAGCGCACTTAGTATAATTTTCATATTGAAAAGGCGCTATATGAATGAAGCACATCATTAATTACCTAGTCCACGCCATTTTTATTCAATTTAACTTGTCAAATCGTTTAATTGATCTTATCTAATGGTTATTTGTAATTACCCCTAATTGACTGTGTAGTGACATCTTATGTACCGACTGGTCCGAGTTAACTTATCTTTGTCAGTTTGGCTCCTTCAGTTATGTTGACCAAACAAATTGTTAACTGACTGATTGACGTAGCATGTTGTAACTGAAATATTGATCATCTTAGTGCTATTCTTGCTTTGCATCCACGCGATAAGACGGCCACGTTGGTGTACACAGCAATATAAAATGGCCCCACAAATTTTGTATAATCAAATTTCCAAAAGACAATTTAATTCTCTGTTCTGTATACCAACATGGCCGTCGTGACGTCAGATGTAAACCATCAATACTGTTTGTTGTCATTTTGTATTTAACAATTATTCCATGAGCGCGCGTTGGATATGAGATGATAGATAGCCAACGAGGCGCATAGCGCCGAGTTGGCTATAATCATCTCATATCCAACAAGCGCGTGTGGAATAATTGTTTTAATAAAAACGCCCCCAAAATATAGAAAACTAGACTACAATAAAAATAAAAAGGCCTAAAAAATCACGCATATGCTTGCCGTGTTTGTAGATCATGGTATAATGGCTCATAAGCCATGGTGGCTTAGCCAATCAAAACTCTCGAATTGCATTATCCAATGATCCAGTTTTTAATAAATAATTATATTTTATTACAGTGTTCCAAGAAATTCATCACACTATGTAAGATCTAGCATAGCGTGTTAATTGGGTGCCCTTTAATGTTTCGTTTTCATCGTTAGCCGTACAATATACTTGTTCTATCTTTCTTAAAGTGGTACTATGATCAAAAAAACCACTTTCTTTTTTTCTTTAGATTTTGAAATTGTGTTTGCTTAACACCCGCCTGGCAAATTTTTAGCTTTGATTTTTATCCCAAGGCTGTTTACTTTGAGTGAAAGTCTTGTCTTTCACAGTCCGCCATTACATACATTCAAAACTGACCGACTGGACTTCAGAGGGTTGGATTTAGGGAAGTGACATCAATCACCAAAAGAAAATGAGGCGTGTAAACGCAGTTTATTATGTATGCCAAAACACGAGTTTAAATATCTGAAAGCCCGAAACTCCCGTGCAGCATATTAATTCCGTCGCGTACAAACGCATTGCAATCTTAAACCGGCGAGTCTTTGTCGTCATTTTCTCCTCGATCCAGCTTTAATGTTGGGGGGTGTTTGTATGATACCGGGGCGATTTTCACATCGGCGCGAGTTCCCTCCGGTTCCCTCTCGAGCTCTTAGCTCTGTAGTTGTTTACATGATACCACCAAAAAATGTCATTCTGGCGCGAATTCACCTCGGTTGCAGCACCGGAGCGAAAAGTTCGTTCCGGCGCGAAATCTCGCGACGGTATCATGTAAACGAGAAACGATCACTCGTTCCGGTGTGAAATCGCCTCCCTGTGAGCTGGAACGGATAGCGCATGCTTGCTTTTCCTCAGTAAATCCATATATTTGCAATTTGGATTCACGCCTGTACTTTATCAACATGTGGTGTCCCTGCATGTAAACGCGGTACGAAATGGAAAAGTCACCTCTGTGTGAAACTCGCGCCGGTGCGCGGTTTCTCATGTAAACATCTCCTTAAATGGCGGACCATTAAATAGGAAAATTCCAGTTAAAATAAACAAGTGTCTTTTTTAAATTAGGCTTAAAACGTGGGTCACTTAGTGTTTAGTTACCATAGTTTTAAAATCCAAAGAAAAAGAGATTTTAGTTTTTGATTATGTTGCCAATTCCAAGTTTCTTTTATTCTCTCCTCGTTGTCATTTACATCCCGTTTCATTCTATCACCTATTTACATTTAGTTTTTGTCTCGTATATAAGTCCAAAATTTTTTGCATGTACTTTTTCGACCGCCTTCCATCAGTTTAGGCACGCCTTAGTTAATAGAGGGGACTGGTTTTGAAGCTCGGCAAAATCAGAGGAGCAAACAAAGATGCCAAGATTTAGGTTGGAAAGTCCACAACCGTGCACAATCTTTGGTTTTGCCCTCATACACTATGCATGAATTACGTTTCTATTGGTTAGGTGTTGGTTAGTTCCTCTGTACGGAGTAAACAACTATTGTATTTTGTGCACAGTCAAGGTCAAAAAAGAGAACAAAAACCTACAACAAAGAAATTTGTCGGGTTTCATAACCATTCCCCTCTTTCAACTATGGAGGAACAGTGTAACATAAAATAAAATAAAACATTCGTCGTTGCGCGCTGGCGTCTTCTTTAGAACTTAAGATTTGCATGGTCATTTCAACTTGCAGATTGGCAGAGAAGGGAAAAGAATTTGCTCCTTAAAGTCTGTTGTTTGGTGGCGTTCTCGCTGACATTGCCGTCCTAGATCTTTTTCGTGCAACCTGTCACCCAACAATGTTGCTTTGCAAGTTGAGATGGTTTGTTGCTCGTATTACCACCTTTTTGCGAAACAAATTTTCATGTTGCAAAAAGTAAAAGCGATATCTACTTTTTGCAGCATAAAAAAATTCTTGCGCAAGAAGGTGGTAATACGCGCAACAAACCATTTCAATTGTAACGCAACATTGTTGCGCGACAAATCGCGCGCCAAATGTTGCCCGTATTACTGGGCCTTTAATGTAGGCGACGTAAACGAAACGTCACCTCAAAATATGGCTTTGCACAATCGTAAGTCTTTCACGATTATTTATTCCATCTCGTTTAAGTCGTACAATGTGGGCGAGGCATCTTAAAAAGTAAATTGATACGAGTGATTTCAGAGTAACAATACAGAACGAAAGGTTCACATTTGTATTCTCACGTTGTCGTCAAAACCTGAAGTTGATTTGACATCGTTGTTACTTAGAGTACAAAAATATGTACTAGAATGCATGTCGCACGTGCACGTGTCATCACCGCAGCCGTCATCGTTTTAGTGCGTAAAGAAACCGAGCCTTTCTTTGCAGTCGCCCGCAATAATAATAATAATAATAATAATAATAATAATAATAAAAATGATAATATTAATAATAATAATAATAATAATAATAACAATAATAATCATTATTATTATTATCATTGTGAGCCAATAGTGAACTAATAGTGAACCAATTAAATGTAGTTTTCGATTTTTTAGCATAATACCACCAGAGCCTGAAGAATGATCTCAACGAACATTTAACAGGAAAGAACGAAGAAGAGACGCAATATCTTATAATAAAGAACCAGAAATGGATCATATCACAAAACGTTGAAATAGTTAAGAACTTTTATACCTATAAGAGATAGGAAGAACGGAGCAGAGCGTTGAAAGGAATAGTCTAACTGAACATTCATATTTATAAATTATATAGCATAGTCTAGGACAAGTCAAATTTTTCGATAAAAATGTTTTTTTTTGGACGTTATCGGACAATGACAATGAACGTTATCGAACAATGACAAAAGACAAAAAACTTCAAGCTACACGTGCACTAAAAACAAAAAATATATAAAGCATTTGAAGACAGATCTTGTTGTCCCCAAAGACAGAACAGAACTGTACATGTTTGAAATAGCGAATTGTGCCTAAATACTGAAGTAAAACAATCTGCAATTTGCGAACATTAGCTTTTATTATTGATGTTTTCAGTTCATTGGTATATTTCACGCCCAAGATGATTTAGAAAGAACACTTCTAAGACGATTGCCATCATTTTATAGATTATTACAAATCTCATGAGATTAGATATGCTGCCGAGCAGTTTCCACGCCGAGTTGACCTTAACATATTAGCAGCTGAGACATATTTTACAAGGAAGAACTGTGCAATACATATACACTCTGACTGATTTTACGAGAACGTCTAATTTTGGTGCTGAGGCTGAGCGTTTCTATTCTTTTAGCGATTCGAGCCTGAAAATGATCTTAAACTCGTTCTTTAATTCAAGCTGAGTGGTATACTAAGTTCGACTATAAACTTCTGGGACGTTCTTAAACTGACTCTCATCCTGCATGGGTACAGCCTCTAGGTATGTCTGGTATATGATTAAATTTCTTTTAATAACTCCGGCTTTTCCCGTTTTCATGCTAAGTTGCACTAACGAAACCGAAAGCGTATAGTAGGGGCAACGCGTTTAATCTTTACGATGACAAAGCAAATTCAATCAGTTGGATCAAGGTCCGTATTAATTAGTTGCTGTTTTTCAGACCGGAGGATACTTCGACTGGAAACGCTTTTTTTCCGTTGTTGTTTGGGGATTAATTCACATTTCCCCTGACCGAGTGACATTCTTGATTTGGCTACAGGTATGTTTATGCTGCTTTTTCTTCAGTGACCGTGAAACCGTTCATTGTGAAAAGCGAAACTTGCCAGCAAGTCAGAATGCCTCTAAAATCAGTCTCCCTGATTGTAATCAACCCGTAACAGAGATCGAAGGACGTCACTCACTAACAACTGTGCACTGTGATCATTTGCCATGAAAGCAGTTTAAAGATTAATCTTTGAAGTAGGAAGTTTAACGCGCTTGAGAGATTATTCGTGTTTTGCTGCTGCGATTCTATTCCATTGAAGGGGGGGGGGGGGGGTTGGGGGGATGGGGAAAGGACTACTACGTAATGTTACTATCAGATCCGTTAGGATTGCTAGCACTGCAGTTCGAACCAGGAAAAAATCCTACAGACTTGAAGTCCCCCTACATCATCCGAACCAGGAGCCATAACAGATAAATATTTTGTAGGGCAGCTACAAAGTCACTGAATCCATTTTAGGGAATTCTGACAAATTTTAAGGCATCCGGTCGTTGGGTGTACCTGTTCGTAAGTTACCGCTATACTATTTATGCAGCTTCAATGTTATTGTCATTATTGCTAAGAGTAATCGTAGATAAGGTAGTGCGTTCGACGTGGGAATAAACGTTATCAGTAGCACTGAAATGATTGTGCAAGTCAGAAATGTATACAGTGCAGCTGAAAGACAAGCGAACTTAAATTAATAATACACCGTGCGTACACCCCCACTGACGTGTACTCGTATGTGTCATTGGTATGTATGTAGCCTGCACGACAGGCGCTTCGCGCTCGTGTCGCGCTCCGCGCAAAATATCGCGTTCGCCCCGCATCGCGTTCGCCCCGCTTGGCTCAGAAAGCGCCTGTCATGCAGGCTAGTATGTATGAGCTACTGTAGTCCGGGCTATTGTTTTATCAGTTGTGGAAAGATTACTGTTGACTACTGTGAGAATAGACCCTTTTACCGATACGGCGGCCATTTTGATTTCTATTGTTTCGAAAGACATTATGGGATGCCCAGGGGGCAAATTAATATGTATTTGCCCTCTGGGCATCCCATAATAGCTATTCGAAACAATAGAAATCAAAATGGCCGCCGTATCGGTAAAAAGGTCTATTTCAATCGCATTAAAAATTTGTGGTTAACTTGCACCGAATGGTCCGTCGATCATCCTTTGTTTCTTTCTTCACTGTAGCGTGAAGTGTCTAGTATCGCCCAAACCTCTTTATTTTAATGATAAGGTTCATAAGAAACAACTTGATAGTTTTCTTATTTTAGGGCACTCAAAGTTTTGAGCTTCTCAAAGTTACCATTTGTTTTGGTCCAGTAAACTTTTCGCAGTTTTCCTTCGCCGGTAAATTTGAAGAAACGTTTGCTTGTCGTGACGTTACAGTCACGATCATTTCACCCGTCGGTGGTAACAGAAAAAAGAACTTTGCCTTGCAAAAAGAAATCAAGTAAATGTGATCAACGCATGATAAGGGTTTGACGAAAAGCCTGTATTTGAACAGAAAACATTTTATCGTTTGAATTAGCGAATTATGCCCAGTAGAACCGAAGACATGATTTTTTTCGGAATTTGTCGTGACGTAGCCTGAGAAGCAAGCTTCTCCCTGGGGCGAAGTGGAAGATTTAATGTTTTGGCCGCGGGAAAAATGGGGCGAGACAAGAAGGGCAGGCCCCTGCATTCTGAAAACCCGTAACTTGACATGTCATGCCTGAATGCCAGGGTAATGATGCTGTGATCGGCTGTCAAAACAATTGACCAATAAAATGTTTGGTCTTCCATAGAGGAAATGACTTTTTGCTAGATTTGATAAGGAAACCTCACTTAACGCTGGTAGCATTTAATTATACAAAACAGGTCATTGTTCTCCGAGCGGTTGATACGTACATCCACACCGAGCGCAGATCGAAGAATTTCGGCAAATCTACAGAACGTCTTCCAAAAACCTCCATCTTGTTATTTTCAGAGGCTACAAACGAATAAGTAAGGCCCCTGGAGCAATTGTCTATTAATTTATTCTGAGTTTCACATGGAATGTCTGAAGTTATGGGCGAAAATAAAACGCAGTCCAAACAAAGGGGAAGGAATGTTGTTCAGCTTGAAGCAGAGGTTGGTGGGGCGAGTGTTGCGTGAAACTTCCTCCCCCCCTCCCATCCCCCCTTAATAACGGCTGCGAAGGAGAGCAGCCCTAGTACGCCCGTGGTACTGTGCACAGGACACCCACGCAGACATAAAGGAATTAACTCGAAATTAGGTCTTCATACTCCTTTGTCGAACCTACCTACTATTATCATTATCATTATCATCATCATCATCATCATGATCATTATCATTCTAAATATTATTATTATTATTATTATTATTATTATTATTATTATTATTATTATTATTATTATTATTATTATTATTATTATTATTGCTTCAGTCTTTGCGTCATTTAAATCTTTCACGACAACCTTAACAAAGCACCACTTCGGTCTTTTCAATGGTCCAATATAGTGCCAACGTACACGTGTTTGGTTTGATATAGATCCAATCTTGATTATTCAAAGCAAGAGATTATCAAGGTAAGAGAAGTAATCCCTCATATTGGCCCTATTGCCATCGTAATCCCTCTTAAGTTATTTTTAGATCGCCTGGGAGATCCGGTATTCCCAAGGTATTCCCACGAGGGTTAACCGATAGCCAATCACATGCCCCCATTTTTACCAATTTTGGCAGCTGAGCGAATCCCACGCAAAGATTCGCGTCGTTCGCGATATACCATCAAACAAAAATGGCGAAGGATGTTGAGAAAAACGCGTATATACATTTTGTGGACGAACGTGACTTCAAGGAAGTGATCGTAGTAGGAAAACGTAAATCGAAAAAGAATCGTTAAGCTGATTTTGGAGACATGAAAGGAAAACTTGAATCAAGCGTCCAATAAAAATTTTTGAACCCGTTTCATCGGATTCAAGTCAATTTGCAAAGGACGTATGTTAAATATAGCTGTCTCTTAAAAAATTGTTTAACACGGTTTCGTATATGGCACAACCTTGAATGTGGTATCATTGAAACTAGACAGTTAAGCGATTTCAGTCATAGATGTTTGAAACCTGTATCTTGAAAGGATCGAGTTTTATAAGCGATGAGAACTTTGTAAACATTGGCAATTCGCAGACTACAGTCAACAAGTAATGTATCGCTGACTTGGTTAACGCGTTCTTGATTTTCTTCACGGGATTAAAATATGACGACTCAATTCTTAGATATCCATAGAGTGGAGAGAAAGATCTTTACAACAGTACCAAACATGAAAGGAAAACTTCAACAGACAGTGCGATAAAATTTTTTTTTGAACCCGTGGTATCGGATGGAAATCAATTTCCAAAGAACGCATTTTAAATATACCTGCATCTTTCAACATTATTAAATTCGGTTTCGTACATTGGACAGTGTTGAAATTGGTATCATTGTAAACAACACAGTTAAGCGATTTGAATGATCTATCTTTGAACCTTGTATCCTGAAAGGAACGAGTTTTATAGGCGACCGAATTTTGTACAAAATGAAACATCGCAGACACCAAGTAACATATTCCTGCTTGGTCAACGCGTTCTCGATTTTCTTAGCGGACTTAAACTATGGTGACTTAATTCTATGATATTCATAAATTACACAGCTAACGCTTTCAAACAGTACCACACATGACAGGAAAATTTCAATTGACCGCACGATAAAAATTTTTAAAACCGTAAGATCGGATTGAAGTCAATTTGCAACGCACGCGTGAAATATAGCTTCTTCTTACAAAATTATTTAACACGGTTTCCTACATTAGACAATCGTAAAATTGGTATCAGAGTGAATTATACAGTTAACCGATTTCCATGATATATGATTGCAAACTGTATCTTGACAGGGACGAGTTTTGTAAGCGACAGAATTTTGTAGACGATGAGAAAGTGCGCACTAAAATGGACAAGTAACGCAATGCAACCAAGGTAAACATATCTGCATCTGTCAAAATTATTTAACACGGTTTGATAGATTAAAAATTCTTCAAATTGGTATCATTATAAACTAGATAGACAGTTAAGCAATTCCAAGGATGTATGTTTGAAACCTGTATCTTGCAGACAATGAATTTTATCAGGCCATGAAACTCAATTTTGAAAACGGAGAGTTGCATCGTACAGAATTTGCTGCACTTTCCCTCCTCCACGAAACTTCCACGTAACGCGCGCGGTAACATTATCCGCGGGAAAATTGATATCATCTAAAAATAACCTAAGAGGGATTACGATGGGAATAGGGCCAGTATGAGGGATTACTTCTCTTACCTTCATAATCTCTTGTTCAAAGTCAACGATTCTTACGCTAAGTGACAAGAATAGCTTGCGTGGCATTGCCAATTTCATATTCAGTGCAACTAATCAAGTTGTTTGACTTGTTGGGCTATTTAAATTTAATTCTGTAGCCTTTTCAGAGGATTTTATTCTCTTTTATTCTTTTCCCTCTTAGATGGATTTTCAGATTCCAGAGGCCAACCCGGCAACCGTACACCACCTTTGAAAAGAAGGAAGGATTCATCAGAAAGTATGTTCAAGATCGTTTGTCATCTGTGCTGAATCTTTTTGCGCGGATACGCACATGGGCATCTGTGCTGAATCGTTTTGCGATACGCACATGGGCCTCGATAAAAAAAACTTGGCTGCGCATGCATTGCTTACGTTGCGTTTTTGCCTGGCAAATTATTGGCCTCATTCTCTACACCATCCGGGCATTTGAGGCGAGCATCAGCGCAAAGCATGCTAGTTTCCAACAAACGCACATCGAGCTCTTTCGTTACTCTGCATACCTACAACTGGTTTGGCTACTAACGTCGCTTTTTAACACTGGCTTAGTGATAATAGCTTTGTCCAAAGTTCCCTCGTTTCTTGGTTATGCTGTGATACTGAGGAAACTTGTTCGCTTGCCGTCTTTTTGGAGTCTTGTGGCATTAACTGCAGTGACCATGTCGGGATATATCGTAATACTTGCGATCAAGAATCACAATGGAATGGAAATAGCGTTGATTGTGGCTTTTATGGTTGAGCGACCCGTCCAAGTCATCCTCCTTGCCGTCTTAAGCTTCACTCAGGTGAATCATTTGCGAAACAATGGCAGAGTATTCGCATTTATCAAGTTAACGTGATTCTCTTGCTTGTAAATTATTTTATTCAGTTTGTTATTGGCTCGATACAGTTTGCTCTCAATGTGTATGGAATAGATAAAGAGACTGAAATTGACTCGCAATTCTACTCCGTTCTTGGTGCAATTCGTCGATTTGCCGTGGTCATATTCTGTTACAGAATTTATATTTTCCATTGGGAAAAACTGTTTGTCGATAATAGAAACATACTCTGTCACCACGAGTATTTTAGGATTTCTCGTCGTCGTCGTCGTCGTCGTTGTGACACCGTTTCATTAACTACAGTTTAGCCGGTTTCCAACGGTTTCCATCGTTTTCAAAACGCTTTAATTTCAGTGCAGTACAAAGAGAATAGGTTAAAATAGTCTCAAGTGAAACAGAAACGAATTCGAAAGGGTTTCTTCAGTCACTAACGTTTTCGTTAGCGTTGATGTAGTTAAAGTTCTCTTCGCCTCAGTTTCGAGGCTTTTGTAAAAATATTGAACTACCGCTTAGCACGAACTCACTCTTGGACTAACCCGGTGAAAAGAAGACTGAAAATGCCCCCCCCCCCCCCCCCCTCCTCCCTCACAGCTTCACAGCACCCTCCCAACAGAATGTTGTTTAGGACTCAAGAGCAAATGATGTATACGTGCCTCAACGTTACTTTGGGTGGAGGGGGAGCCGTCTTAATGCGATTTGCTTCATGAAAAAGTGGTTAAAAAGTCCAAATAACTTTGTTCATGATTGCACTTTGGACAGGAGAAATTCAATTCCTCGTACCTGACTGGAACAGAAGGATTATAAGAGGAAAAGGCAGCGTGTCCGAGTGGCCAGTGCGCTGGCCTTAATGTCCGCAGATCCTGGCTCAAGACAGTCCTGACCCGTTCTGGCGCTAGTTTGTCCTTGTTGTCCCTGGTCGGGTTGAGTTCCCGTCCTGACAAATTGTCTTCGGTGGTTCCGGATTTGCATCCACCACGTTTTGTAAATAGTCGAATCTTATATCTCTGTTAATTAGAGTATTTTTTAATATCATGTTATTTTGTTGATTCCGCCAATTATCCTTGTAAGGCGCACTGAGTATATGACATTGAAAAATGCGCTATTTCAGCTGTATGAATGAACCCACATCATTAATTATTTACTTCAGGGGCCTGCTTCTCAAAATTCCCGAAACTTTACTCGCTGTTTCGGGTGTCACAATTTCCTCTGAATCTCAAGAACGGAGAGGATTTGAGTCGTCAAACTTAGCGGTCAGTTTGCTTTTTGTTACCTTGAACACATGTTAAAAGATCGGCTTTCCTGAACAAGTGGTTGGCAGTTCACAAATGGCTATTTTACGCCCGAAAAGGTTTTCGGGACCTTCGAGAAACGGGCCCCAGGCCATTCTTATTCACTTTAATTGATCTTTAATATCGAATGTTTATTTGTAATGTACCCCTAATTGTGTAGTGATGTACTTTTGTATCGACTTGTCAACTTAAACTGTCTTTTTCATTTTGGCTCCTTCAGTTGTGTTGACAACACAAATTGTAAATTCATATATACTGGAATCAGTGAATATTGATCGACAGGACTGACGGCGTATTTTGTAACTGAAATATTGATCATGTTAACGCAAATTCTTGGTTTGCATCCGAATGATGAGTGACCATGCATGATGTACAAAACAATAGAAATGGTCCCAAGGTTTTGAATAATAATAATAGCGTCAAACGTCCTAACGATATTTAATTATGCATTGTTCTGTCTACCACATGGCCGCCGTGACGTCGTCGTATGGAAACCGTCAATACTGTTAGACTTTACTTTGTATATATTTTTTTACAGTTCAGCACACTATCATTTCACTCTTGTAAATTAGATGGTAATGATTGTTAACCTCCATAAATGAAATGAAGAGATTGATTTCTTTCAATAGTACCAGTATTATTAACTCGGGCATTTTGACGTTTAGTGCACAAAAATGTATCCCATGGCCTTAATGTTCCTTTCGCCATTGTCCGCTTTATGTCTGGCCATATTACCACACGTAATTGAGTAAACAAAACTAAATCCCAGATGAGAATCACTGTGTCAGGTGAAGCATTCGTCATTTTAATTTTTTGTCAGAATTTCATGATGGCGACCGAATAAGGGGCTTAATGCTAATAAGCCTTCCTAACCTCGCTACGACCAGCACATTTCAAAAGATTTTTTTTTCAAAAATGAGGCCAGTAGGTATCAAATTAACATAAATACAAAAGAATGTAAAAGTGGTGGTCAAAACCTCAAGTTTGGTTATTTGGCGTCGTCAAGGTTACGCAGAGTACCTCAAAAAGACCAAAAACCATATTGTGCTAGAATGCGTTCGGCACGATTTTTTTTCCTCTTTTAACGAATGAAATTATTATGTTGTAGCGTTGTCGTCACCGTAGCAGCTTCTAAAATTGCAAAACATATCGAATGCATGGCTTTTGATGAGGCTCACTGTGTGTTACAGTGGAACCAGGAAACTTAGAAATGTCCTGTAGGTCGTGGATCTGACTGGCTCAACAATGACTAATAAATCTCCTGCATGCTGGAAATCTTGTTTAATAATTATTGTTCATTACTTCTCTCGATCTAGTTACATGATAATCGATTTTGATGTAATTTTCCTGACACCGAAAATCAAACAGTAATTTTCATATACGATTTTCTGTCGGGGTTTCCATGTTTCCAAATTTTGCGATTCCTTTGTCTGCATATCCACCCTGTATCTAGCTAATGTAATACGATTGGCTCATTCCGAGAATGCACCTGCAAGCAATAAAGGACTCTTCTTTTTCTCGTCTAGGTTCCAGGAACATTTTCAGGGCGGGGTAAGAGAGAGTCCCGGAACCGGACTAATGTATGCTCTGCGATATGCACGTAATATAAACCAAATGGCAACTACAAATCGATGAGCGCTAATCGTATGATCATAACGCCCAAAATATATATGTATTTAGGCGTTTCTTGTAACGCCCCGTAGTCAGCGTATCTCAGCATACTTAAGTTATTATTCATAGTAAGGTGTAGGCTAAACGTAGCACACCTACTTGCGATATATGCTGCCCTATGCCAGTCGGAAATAAACGATAAGTATACAACTACAAGCAGTCTTTCTTTGTGCCGTTCACTAACCCTTTGAAATAAAGAAAGTAAATAAATAACTGAATAAATAAATAAGTAAATAAATAAATAACTTGAAAACAGGTAAAAGTTCCTCTAGACGCTAAAAGTTGCTTAAGGTTGCTTGAAAGGAAAAAGTTGCTCAAAACTCCAAAAGTTGCTAAAAGTTGCGAGCCCAATCTGTCAAAGCCTACTTAAAGATTGAAGTTGAGCGCAACTAAAAGTCTAGAGTCTTAATGTTACAATTCCGGTTTCAACTTAAAGCAGACGTTTTGTAGTAATCTATCTTTTGCATGAGGCTTTTAGTGTAGAGTTGCGTTCTGGGCTTCCTGTGGAACTCTGTACCTGGCTTCGTGTACGGTGTTGTTTGAACTTGATGGGGCAATAAAAGTGAGCGAGTTTCTGGATCGTTTATCCCAAGTTGTCTATTTGTACGTAACACATCTAATCAATCCAACATCAGAAAATTAGCTAGAGTTTTAGCAAAAACGTATTTACTGAAGTTGAGGTCAAATATCCAAAGCGCGAGAAAAGCCTGTTGGGAAGAAATTAAACGAGCCATCACCATATTTTAATCTTGAGAACGTTTCAAGGCTCAATGTTTTGCCTCAGTCATAACTCCCCTAGAAGCGGAAAGACTTGTTTTTCATTCTTTTGTTTTTCATGCAAAATGGTACAAACGAAAGCGAAAGCCTAGGGGCAGCCCCGGTAAAGCTTTAGGAAGACAAAGAACGTTCGAATCAGACGCTTAGGTTGAGACCAGAGGATACTTCGACTCTAAACGTTTTTTTCGTTGTTTCTGTGAGATTAATTCGCATATCCCGACCGAGTGACACTGCTGATTTGGTTTCAGGCATGTTTATGCCCCTTTTTCTTCAGTAGCCGTGAAACCATTTACTGCAAAAAAGAATACTCACCAACTAGTCAGAGAAACTCTCAAGACATTTTCCAATTCTAATAAACGTAACTGAGATCAAAGACGTCACTAGTTACATCTGTAAAATGTGATCGTTTACAATGAAAGCAGTTTAAAGAATTTCGTAGAGAAATCATAAATGTTTGCCTGCGATCACTAGAGATTAATTTTGAAGTAGGTATCATTATGCTTGGAATCAAGGAATTATTCGTGTGTTGCTTCAGCGATCATCGTCAACGAATTCTATTCCATTGAATCAAGACAAAGAAAAAACTCTCAGAGTCAACACCGTGACGCATATTCAAGTCATAATTACGGACCTTTGAGCCCACGAGAAAAGATCATGGCAGACCTACTCCGACTTACCTACGTGTCTTTGCGGTTGCGACACTGTAACATGTGCCTTCAAAGTTTTGCTCTAACGAGTATGTCTTTAAGTGATTTCCCTCTTCTGTATGATATGATAGGAGGGCGTTTTGTAAATGTGTTTCAGCATTGGCTGATTGTCTATTAAACTCCATTCTTGCATCAAAAGGTTTTTAGGGAAGGTACGTTATTTTATTGGGGGGGGGGGGGGGGGGGCTTCGGAGGGGAGGATCCTTGGTATTTTTTTACAAATTAGGGAGGGTCAAACCTGTGTTATTCTCATGAGGAGGGTCACAGGTTTTTTGGCAAGGAAAAAATACTCCATGTCGCTTCTATTTTGCATATACAAGCAAAGCTTCCAGTCAAGATTAATCTAAATTATTACAGGTGTCGAAGAATTTATTTATCTCCTCCCAACTAACATAATTGTCTCTCTCTCGACCAGTGCCTGTTTTCGCCCATATTTTGATGTTTCCTCGTCAGTCTCCAGTGAGGATTCGTCACTTAAGCTACTCAATTTTGAACCGACAACTCGGTCTACTTCATCACTTTGCGAGTCAGTTTCGACCTCGGTGTCTAGCGGTGGGGGCCGCGGTTGTTGACGCTTCATTGAATTGTGCAGCAAGCTGCCAATATGCGCTTTGATTATTGCGACCTTTTCAGCTTTCTTCCCTTTGAAGGTGATCTTGTGAAGGAAAAAGTACAAGATTAGCTCGTCCACCTGAAGGACGATTGCTTATCGGAATTGTACAGCCGATGTGCCATCAACAGAGTCAGAGGATTAGCGGGCATTCCTTTTAGAATGGCGAGTCGGCAAACAGCCACAACAGCCACAAGTTGCTCCATTTGACCTCATGAAATCCTCGCATTCACCACAAGCACATTCCTCGTACATCCTTGCCCCTTTTTCAAGTTTTCACCGAACAATCACAGGCTACCCAATTAACTACTTTATATGAGTAACACTTCCAGTTTGTTATTTTATACTTCCGGTTAGTTTTGTCTCGGATAGGTTGAGGGGGAGGAGGGGGGGGGGGAGGGGGGGGGAGGTCAAATGTTTTTGTTTGGATATATCTAAAGGGTTATGCATTAATCCATTCATCGTGTCATCTATTAGGTTTTTAGGATAGCCGCGAGCTTTAAGTCGCGTTTTAGAATTTCAGATGGCCTCCTGGACTGTAAAAATACATTTTTAACATGTGAAAGGCATGTGAGTATTACATCGAAAATATAGTCGAAAGTTTTCGGAATTCTCCTTGGAAAACTTCGGTAATCTTTGCAAATCTTCTGAAAAGATCGGAAATCGTCGGAAAGTAGCTGAACAAAATAACATTGCCTTTTTGGCGCCGTTTTTGTTTCTCTCTGGATAAAATTTACTGTTACAGATAATTTTTTACTGTTAGTGTTAAAATGCCTAAAATTCAACTGTTCTGTGTTACAGAGTTTTATCAAGGTACCCCCATTCAGACCCTCTGTAAATGCTTTGTAGATAGTGGAAGTGCACTTAGCTATCAAGCTAGTTCACAGGCAGCCCACTTTTAATCTGAAAGAAATAATTCAAACGTAACAGGAACATAATTAAGAACCCCAACTGCCAGGAAGCAGCCAATTGGCTATTTAAAAAGTGTGGTAGAGTTGAACCCGGGACAACCAGAATCAAATCCAAACCAGGGGTCCGTTTCTCGAAAGACCCGAAACTTTTCGGGCCTCTTTCGTGTGTCATAATTACCTCTTTATTTTAAGAAGGAAGAGAGTTTAAGTCAACAAACTTCACTATCATTTAGCTTTTTGTTATCTTGAAAACAAGTTTAAAAGACCAGCTTATGAAAACAAGCGAAAGGCAGTTCAGTAAATCGCTTTTGGGGCCCGAAAGTTATTGGGACTTTCGAGAAAACGGGCCCCAGAGGTTAGAACGAGATTTGAAGCGGGGCAAACCACATGCAAACCCAAACGCCCTAACCGCTGGACTACGCCGCCTCCTTAACGCAAATTTTAAGGCTTCTTTAAATTAAATCATAGAATGGTGAATTTTAATAACCATTTAGCGAGGCAAATGTCTCTCCTCTTGTTGTTATTTTTTTTTTCACACGACATATCTAAACTTAGCCCATGATGGTCTGGTTCACTTCGTGTAATACCGGACTGAAACTGACCCCGACAAACCCGACCAGCTCGGCTCATGTAATCGGTCCCTAATCCTTTATGGTCCCACTGTTGTGGAAAGCAAGAATACCTCCTTTCAAAATTCATTCCTATCCAGATTATTTTCGTAAAGTATGGAGATCAGAATCAAGCTATAACGACCGTTTTCAACAATTGGTAAATTTCATGTAATCCCTTGCAATCAAAATTACGGTATGCAAATTCCCACGAAATTTGAAGCGACATGAAGAGATTTCCGCCAATAAATCCAATTTTAAGACGCCGCGTCTTGGGAAATGATGTGTCTATCCAGAAGAATGAGGCATGTGGAATTTGGCTAAGAATGGAAAGTTTGGAGTAAAGAGATCACTAAACCGTTCGTGCCCTTGATGAATGCTTCCAGCGATAGATCCTTTCCCGGTTTCAGGAACCCATCACGTGTTTTTGGCTTGATTTTGATTTAACCTTATAATTAATTAGTATTATAAAAAATCGCGCGCTCTCATTGGCTCGCTATCTATCACCTCGACGGACAAAATGGCTGCTAGTAGTCGTTTTGCCACTATAAGTTAAGATCATTTCGCGTTTAAAATGTTTCTTTTTTCTCTTTTTGAAATAATCACCTGCGTATTTATACCAAAGCAATTATTCAAAGCCAACGATTCTTCCGCCAAGTGACAAGAATAGCCTGCGTGGCACTGCAATTTCGATCATATTCAGTGCAACTATTTAATATTGGACTCTTTAAATTTAATTCTGTAGCCTTTTCTAGCGGATTTTATTGAGCGATTTCTCTTTTATTGTTTTCCCACTTAGATGGCTTTTCAGACTTCAGAGGTCACCAAGTCACCTTACATCACCTTTGAAAAGATGCAAGGATTCAGAAACGATGTTCAAGATCGTTTGTCATCATCTGTGCTGAATCGTTATGCAACACGCCCATCGGCCTCGTTAAAAACAATTGGCTGCATTACTTACGTTTTGTTTTTCGCCTGGCAAGTTATCGGCCTCATTCTCTACTCCATCCGGGCATTTGAGACAAGCATCAGCGCAAAGCGTGCCAGTTTCCAACAAACGCACATAGAGCTCTTTAACCACTCTGCAAATCTGGAACTGATTTGGCTGGTGACGTGGTTTTTAAACACTGCTTTAGTGATGATTGCTTTGTCCAAAGTACCCTCGTTTCTTGGTTATGCTGTGATACTTAGGAAACTTGTTCGCTTGCCGTCTTTTTGGAGTCTTGTGGCATTAACTGGAGTGTCCATGGCGGGATATCCCATAATACTTGCGATCAATGATCACTCTGGAATCGAAATAGCATTGATTGTGGCGTTCATGGTTGAGCGACCCGTTCAAGTCATCCTGCTTGCCTTCTTAAACTTCACTCAGGTGAATCATTCGCGAAAAAACGGAACACTTAAAGTCTTCGCATTCATCAAAGTCAACGTGTTTCTCTTGTTTGTAAATTATTTTATTCAGTTTGTTATTGGCTCAATACAGTTTGCCCTCAACGTGTATGGAATAGACGAAGAGACTGAAATTGACAGTCATTTCCACTCCGTTCTTGGTACAATCCGTCGATTATCTGTGGTTATATTCTGTTACAGAATTTATGTTTTCCATTGGGAAAAGCTGTTTGTCGATAATAGAAACATACTCTGTCACCACGACTATTTTGAGAATTCTTGTATTCGTGGTGAGATTAAAGAATTTAACGCAGTTTAGCAGTCAGTAGAAGGAGAGCTATATTCCCATTAATCCATTTTGTTAAAATAAAATAAAATAAAAATCAACGTTTTGAGGAGGACAGAGATGGCTTAGTGGTCATTGCACTCGCCTGCAATGCAACCATGCGGACTCGTCACCATTGTTAGTTCTTTACTCTGCTCCAAGAGGTTTTTTCCAGGGTTCTCCTGGTTCCGGTTGTTCAAAAGCCGATTAACGCCAGCCTCGTTCCCACTCGTCCTCCGTGAATCAAATTTGACGTCACCGGTCGAGCGGATCGGGAAGATTCCGGCCTCAAATCTCGCGCTTCCAGGGATTAAGCGCTAATAGGCCTGGGAACGAGGCTGGATTAACGCTAATTCCAGGTTAAAAATCAACCAAGGAGTTTATTTTGCTGTTGAACGCCAATATTCGGCAAAATTTTACATTAGAAGAAGTCAATAACGAAAAAAAAAAAAAATAAATCAACAGAAACCGTCTACAAAAAAAAAAAGGAAACACTGAAACAAAAGTTTACGCTAATCTTGAATTTAGGGAATCGGCTTTCGAACAACCGGGCCCTGTTTTCCCCTCTCCTCACAAACCAACATTAATTGTAATTCTCAATTCGATCGGATGCGGGATCTTCCTGAAAACCTTTCAAGCTTCGCGTGAGTGGATCTTCCTGAGTAAATATCATTCATTACTACTTAATTATTAAATTATTAATTAAACATGATGAAACGCCCGAAAACGCCACGGAAAGTTTTGAAACTGATTTCCAAACGGTTTTCATCCTTTTCAAATTAAACGCTTTAATTTCAGTGTGGACAAGCGAATACCAAGAAAAACCAATAGTCTCAACTGAAATAGAGACGATTTCGCTAAGATCTGTTTCCACTAAAGTTTTTGGCTTTGTCGTAGCTAAAGTTTTCTTCGCCTCAGTTTCGATGCTTTTGTAAAAATATTTAACGAACTCACTCTTGGACTGTAATACCATTGAAAAGAAGACTAACAAGGCCCTTTTCACCCTACCCTCCCAACAGAATGTTGTTCAGGACTCAAGAGCAAATGATCTGGTATGCGTGCCTC
This sequence comes from Montipora foliosa, assembly GCF_036669935.1. Taxonomy (NCBI): domain Eukaryota; kingdom Metazoa; phylum Cnidaria; class Anthozoa; order Scleractinia; family Acroporidae; genus Montipora; species Montipora foliosa. The sequence continues at coordinate 42,290,239 of NC_090880.1, read as the reverse complement.
AACGTTGCTTTTGGGGGAGGGGGAGCCGTAACAATACGATTAACTTCATAAAAAAGTTGTTAAAAAATCCAAAAAAACTTTGTTCAGGATTGTAATTTGAACAGAATTGTTCCTGACTGATCGGGTTAAGTTCCTGCTTTGTCAGATTGTTTTCCGTGGTGCCGAATTGGAATCCACTCAGGAAATAGCCGCCCCGTAGGTTTCTGTTAATTTGTTTCTTTTTTTTTTTTTATATCATGTTATGTTTGATTGGAAATGTTGCTTCCGCCACTTATTCTTGTAAAGCGCACTTAGTATAATTTTCATATTGAAAAGGCGCTATATGAATGAAGCACATCATTAATTACCTAGTCCACGCCATTTTTATTCAATTTAACTTGTCAAATCGTTTAATTGATCTTATCTAATGGTTATTTGTAATTACCCCTAATTGACTGTGTAGTGACATCTTATGTACCGACTGGTCCGAGTTAACTTATCTTTGTCAGTTTGGCTCCTTCAGTTATGTTGACCAAACAAATTGTTAACTGACTGATTGACGTAGCATGTTGTAACTGAAATATTGATCATCTTAGTGCTATTCTTGCTTTGCATCCACGCGATAAGACGGCCACGTTGGTGTACACAGCAATATAAAATGGCCCCACAAATTTTGTATAATCAAATTTCCAAAAGACAATTTAATTCTCTGTTCTGTATACCAACATGGCCGTCGTGACGTCAGATGTAAACCATCAATACTGTTTGTTGTCATTTTGTATTTAACAATTATTCCATGAGCGCGCGTTGGATATGAGATGATAGATAGCCAACGAGGCGCATAGCGCCGAGTTGGCTATAATCATCTCATATCCAACAAGCGCGTGTGGAATAATTGTTTTAATAAAAACGCCCCCAAAATATAGAAAACTAGACTACAATAAAAATAAAAAGGCCTAAAAAATCACGCATATGCTTGCCGTGTTTGTAGATCATGGTATAATGGCTCATAAGCCATGGTGGCTTAGCCAATCAAAACTCTCGAATTGCATTATCCAATGATCCAGTTTTTAATAAATAATTATATTTTATTACAGTGTTCCAAGAAATTCATCACACTATGTAAGATCTAGCATAGCGTGTTAATTGGGTGCCCTTTAATGTTTCGTTTTCATCGTTAGCCGTACAATATACTTGTTCTATCTTTCTTAAAGTGGTACTATGATCAAAAAAACCACTTTCTTTTTTTCTTTAGATTTTGAAATTGTGTTTGCTTAACACCCGCCTGGCAAATTTTTAGCTTTGATTTTTATCCCAAGGCTGTTTACTTTGAGTGAAAGTCTTGTCTTTCACAGTCCGCCATTACATACATTCAAAACTGACCGACTGGACTTCAGAGGGTTGGATTTAGGGAAGTGACATCAATCACCAAAAGAAAATGAGGCGTGTAAACGCAGTTTATTATGTATGCCAAAACACGAGTTTAAATATCTGAAAGCCCGAAACTCCCGTGCAGCATATTAATTCCGTCGCGTACAAACGCATTGCAATCTTAAACCGGCGAGTCTTTGTCGTCATTTTCTCCTCGATCCAGCTTTAATGTTGGGGGGTGTTTGTATGATACCGGGGCGATTTTCACATCGGCGCGAGTTCCCTCCGGTTCCCTCTCGAGCTCTTAGCTCTGTAGTTGTTTACATGATACCACCAAAAAATGTCATTCTGGCGCGAATTCACCTCGGTTGCAGCACCGGAGCGAAAAGTTCGTTCCGGCGCGAAATCTCGCGACGGTATCATGTAAACGAGAAACGATCACTCGTTCCGGTGTGAAATCGCCTCCCTGTGAGCTGGAACGGATAGCGCATGCTTGCTTTTCCTCAGTAAATCCATATATTTGCAATTTGGATTCACGCCTGTACTTTATCAACATGTGGTGTCCCTGCATGTAAACGCGGTACGAAATGGAAAAGTCACCTCTGTGTGAAACTCGCGCCGGTGCGCGGTTTCTCATGTAAACATCTCCTTAAATGGCGGACCATTAAATAGGAAAATTCCAGTTAAAATAAACAAGTGTCTTTTTTAAATTAGGCTTAAAACGTGGGTCACTTAGTGTTTAGTTACCATAGTTTTAAAATCCAAAGAAAAAGAGATTTTAGTTTTTGATTATGTTGCCAATTCCAAGTTTCTTTTATTCTCTCCTCGTTGTCATTTACATCCCGTTTCATTCTATCACCTATTTACATTTAGTTTTTGTCTCGTATATAAGTCCAAAATTTTTTGCATGTACTTTTTCGACCGCCTTCCATCAGTTTAGGCACGCCTTAGTTAATAGAGGGGACTGGTTTTGAAGCTCGGCAAAATCAGAGGAGCAAACAAAGATGCCAAGATTTAGGTTGGAAAGTCCACAACCGTGCACAATCTTTGGTTTTGCCCTCATACACTATGCATGAATTACGTTTCTATTGGTTAGGTGTTGGTTAGTTCCTCTGTACGGAGTAAACAACTATTGTATTTTGTGCACAGTCAAGGTCAAAAAAGAGAACAAAAACCTACAACAAAGAAATTTGTCGGGTTTCATAACCATTCCCCTCTTTCAACTATGGAGGAACAGTGTAACATAAAATAAAATAAAACATTCGTCGTTGCGCGCTGGCGTCTTCTTTAGAACTTAAGATTTGCATGGTCATTTCAACTTGCAGATTGGCAGAGAAGGGAAAAGAATTTGCTCCTTAAAGTCTGTTGTTTGGTGGCGTTCTCGCTGACATTGCCGTCCTAGATCTTTTTCGTGCAACCTGTCACCCAACAATGTTGCTTTGCAAGTTGAGATGGTTTGTTGCTCGTATTACCACCTTTTTGCGAAACAAATTTTCATGTTGCAAAAAGTAAAAGCGATATCTACTTTTTGCAGCATAAAAAATTCTTGCGCAAGAAGGTGGTAATACGCGCAACAAACCATTTCAATTGTAACGCAACATTGTTGCGCGACAAATCGCGCGCCAAATGTTGCCCGTATTACTGGGCCTTTAATGTAGGCGACGTAAACGAAACGTCACCTCAAAATATGGCTTTGCACAATCGTAAGTCTTTCACGATTATTTATTCCATCTCGTTTAAGTCGTACAATGTGGGCGAGGCATCTTAAAAAGTAAATTGATACGAGTGATTTCAGAGTAACAATACAGAACGAAAGGTTCACATTTGTATTCTCACGTTGTCGTCAAAACCTGAAGTTGATTTGACATCGTTGTTACTTAGAGTACAAAAATATGTACTAGAATGCATGTCGCACGTGCACGTGTCATCACCGCAGCCGTCATCGTTTTAGTGCGTAAAGAAACCGAGCCTTTCTTTGCAGTCGCCCGCAATAATAATAATAATAATAATAATAATAATAATAATAAAAATGATAATATTAATAATAATAATAATAATAATAATAATAACAATAATAATCATTATTATTATTATCATTGTGAGCCAATAGTGAACTAATAGTGAACCAATTAAATGTAGTTTTCGATTTTTTAGCATAATACCACCAGAGCCTGAAGAATGATCTCAACGAACATTTAACAGGAAAGAACGAAGAAGAGACGCAATATCTTATAATAAAGAACCAGAAATGGATCATATCACAAAACGTTGAAATAGTTAAGAACTTTTATACCTATAAGAGATAGGAAGAACGGAGCAGAGCGTTGAAAGGAATAGTCTAACTGAACATTCATATTTATAAATTATATAGCATAGTCTAGGACAAGTCAAATTTTTCGATAAAAATGTTTTTTTTTGGACGTTATCGGACAATGACAATGAACGTTATCGAACAATGACAAAAGACAAAAACTTCAAGCTACACGTGCACTAAAAACAAAAAATATATAAAGCATTTGAAGACAGATCTTGTTGTCCCCAAAGACAGAACAGAACTGTACATGTTTGAAATAGCGAATTGTGCCTAAATACTGAAGTAAAACAATCTGCAATTTGCGAACATTAGCTTTTATTATTGATGTTTTCAGTTCATTGGTATATTTCACGCCCAAGATGATTTAGAAAGAACACTTCTAAGACGATTGCCATCATTTTATAGATTATTACAAATCTCATGAGATTAGATATGCTGCCGAGCAGTTTCCACGCCGAGTTGACCTTAACATATTAGCAGCTGAGACATATTTTACAAGGAAGAACTGTGCAATACATATACACTCTGACTGATTTTACGAGAACGTCTAATTTTGGTGCTGAGGCTGAGCGTTTCTATTCTTTTAGCGATTCGAGCCTGAAAATGATCTTAAACTCGTTCTTTAATTCAAGCTGAGTGGTATACTAAGTTCGACTATAAACTTCTGGGACGTTCTTAAACTGACTCTCATCCTGCATGGGTACAGCCTCTAGGTATGTCTGGTATATGATTAAATTTCTTTTAATAACTCCGGCTTTTCCCGTTTTCATGCTAAGTTGCACTAACGAAACCGAAAGCGTATAGTAGGGGCAACGCGTTTAATCTTTACGATGACAAAGCAAATTCAATCAGTTGGATCAAGGTCCGTATTAATTAGTTGCTGTTTTTCAGACCGGAGGATACTTCGACTGGAAACGCTTTTTTCCGTTGTTGTTTGGGGATTAATTCACATTTCCCCTGACCGAGTGACATTCTTGATTTGGCTACAGGTATGTTTATGCTGCTTTTTCTTCAGTGACCGTGAAACCGTTCATTGTGAAAAGCGAAACTTGCCAGCAAGTCAGAATGCCTCTAAAATCAGTCTCCCTGATTGTAATCAACCCGTAACAGAGATCGAAGGACGTCACTCACTAACAACTGTGCACTGTGATCATTTGCCATGAAAGCAGTTTAAAGATTAATCTTTGAAGTAGGAAGTTTAACGCGCTTGAGAGATTATTCGTGTTTTGCTGCTGCGATTCTATTCCATTGAAGGGGGGGGGGGGGGGGTTGGGGGGATGGGGAAAGGACTACTACGTAATGTTACTATCAGATCCGTTAGGATTGCTAGCACTGCAGTTCGAACCAGGAAAAAATCCTACAGACTTGAAGTCCCCCTACATCATCCGAACCAGGAGCCATAACAGATAAATATTTTGTAGGGCAGCTACAAAGTCACTGAATCCATTTTAGGGAATTCTGACAAATTTTAAGGCATCCGGTCGTTGGGTGTACCTGTTCGTAAGTTACCGCTATACTATTTATGCAGCTTCAATGTTATTGTCATTATTGCTAAGAGTAATCGTAGATAAGGTAGTGCGTTCGACGTGGGAATAAACGTTATCAGTAGCACTGAAATGATTGTGCAAGTCAGAAATGTATACAGTGCAGCTGAAAGACAAGCGAACTTAAATTAATAATACACCGTGCGTACACCCCCACTGACGTGTACTCGTATGTGTCATTGGTATGTATGTAGCCTGCACGACAGGCGCTTCGCGCTCGTGTCGCGCTCCGCGCAAAATATCGCGTTCGCCCCGCATCGCGTTCGCCCCGCTTGGCTCAGAAAGCGCCTGTCATGCAGGCTAGTATGTATGAGCTACTGTAGTCCGGGCTATTGTTTTATCAGTTGTGGAAAGATTACTGTTGACTACTGTGAGAATAGACCCTTTTACCGATACGGCGGCCATTTTGATTTCTATTGTTTCGAAAGACATTATGGGATGCCCAGGGGGCAAATTAATATGTATTTGCCCTCTGGGCATCCCATAATAGCTATTCGAAACAATAGAAATCAAAATGGCCGCCGTATCGGTAAAAAGGTCTATTTCAATCGCATTAAAAATTTGTGGTTAACTTGCACCGAATGGTCCGTCGATCATCCTTTGTTTCTTTCTTCACTGTAGCGTGAAGTGTCTAGTATCGCCCAAACCTCTTTATTTTAATGATAAGGTTCATAAGAAACAACTTGATAGTTTTCTTATTTTAGGGCACTCAAAGTTTTGAGCTTCTCAAAGTTACCATTTGTTTTGGTCCAGTAAACTTTTCGCAGTTTTCCTTCGCCGGTAAATTTGAAGAAACGTTTGCTTGTCGTGACGTTACAGTCACGATCATTTCACCCGTCGGTGGTAACAGAAAAAAGAACTTTGCCTTGCAAAAAGAAATCAAGTAAATGTGATCAACGCATGATAAGGGTTTGACGAAAAGCCTGTATTTGAACAGAAAACATTTTATCGTTTGAATTAGCGAATTATGCCCAGTAGAACCGAAGACATGATTTTTTTCGGAATTTGTCGTGACGTAGCCTGAGAAGCAAGCTTCTCCCTGGGGCGAAGTGGAAGATTTAATGTTTTGGCCGCGGGAAAAATGGGGCGAGACAAGAAGGGCAGGCCCCTGCATTCTGAAAACCCGTAACTTGACATGTCATGCCTGAATGCCAGGGTAATGATGCTGTGATCGGCTGTCAAAACAATTGACCAATAAAATGTTTGGTCTTCCATAGAGGAAATGACTTTTTGCTAGATTTGATAAGGAAACCTCACTTAACGCTGGTAGCATTTAATTATACAAAACAGGTCATTGTTCTCCGAGCGGTTGATACGTACATCCACACCGAGCGCAGATCGAAGAATTTCGGCAAATCTACAGAACGTCTTCCAAAAACCTCCATCTTGTTATTTTCAGAGGCTACAAACGAATAAGTAAGGCCCCTGGAGCAATTGTCTATTAATTTATTCTGAGTTTCACATGGAATGTCTGAAGTTATGGGCGAAAATAAAACGCAGTCCAAACAAAGGGGAAGGAATGTTGTTCAGCTTGAAGCAGAGGTTGGTGGGGCGAGTGTTGCGTGAAACTTCCTCCCCCCCTCCCATCCCCCCTTAATAACGGCTGCGAAGGAGAGCAGCCCTAGTACGCCCGTGGTACTGTGCACAGGACACCCACGCAGACATAAAGGAATTAACTCGAAATTAGGTCTTCATACTCCTTTGTCGAACCTACCTACTATTATCATTATCATTATCATCATCATCATCATCATGATCATTATCATTCTAAATATTATTATTATTATTATTATTATTATTATTATTATTATTATTATTATTATTATTATTATTATTATTATTATTGCTTCAGTCTTTGCGTCATTTAAATCTTTCACGACAACCTTAACAAAGCACCACTTCGGTCTTTTCAATGGTCCAATATAGTGCCAACGTACACGTGTTTGGTTTGATATAGATCCAATCTTGATTATTCAAAGCAAGAGATTATCAAGGTAAGAGAAGTAATCCCTCATATTGGCCCTATTGCCATCGTAATCCCTCTTAAGTTATTTTTAGATCGCCTGGGAGATCCGGTATTCCCAAGGTATTCCCACGAGGGTTAACCGATAGCCAATCACATGCCCCCATTTTTACCAATTTTGGCAGCTGAGCGAATCCCACGCAAAGATTCGCGTCGTTCGCGATATACCATCAAACAAAAATGGCGAAGGATGTTGAGAAAAACGCGTATATACATTTTGTGGACGAACGTGACTTCAAGGAAGTGATCGTAGTAGGAAAACGTAAATCGAAAAAGAATCGTTAAGCTGATTTTGGAGACATGAAAGGAAAACTTGAATCAAGCGTCCGATAAAAATTTTTGAACCCGTTTCATCGGATTCAAGTCAATTTGCAAAGGACGTATGTTAAATATAGCTGTCTCTTTAAAAAATTGTTTAACACGGTTTCGTATATGGCACAACCTTGAATGTGGTATCATTGAAACTAGACAGTTAAGCGATTTCAGTCATAGATGTTTGAAACCTGTATCTTGAAAGGATCGAGTTTTATAAGCGATGAGAACTTTGTAAACATTGGCAATTCGCAGACTACAGTCAACAAGTAATGTATCGCTGACTTGGTTAACGCGTTCTTGATTTTCTTCACGGGATTAAAATATGACGACTCAATTCTTAGATATCCATAGAGTGGAGAGAAAGATCTTTACAACAGTACCAAACATGAAAGGAAAACTTCAACAGACAGTGCGATAAAATTTTTTTTTGAACCCGTGGTATCGGATGGAAATCAATTTCCAAAGAACGCATTTTAAATATACCTGCATCTTTCAACATTATTAAATTCGGTTTCGTACATTGGACAGTGTTGAAATTGGTATCATTGTAAACAACACAGTTAAGCGATTTGAATGATCTATCTTTGAACCTTGTATCCTGAAAGGAACGAGTTTTATAGGCGACCGAATTTTGTACAAAATGAAACATCGCAGACACCAAGTAACATATTCCTGCTTGGTCAACGCGTTCTCGATTTTCTTAGCGGACTTAAACTATGGTGACTTAATTCTATGATATTCATAAATTACACAGCTAACGCTTTCAAACAGTACCACACATGACAGGAAAATTTCAATTGACCGCACGATAAAAATTTTTAAAACCGTAAGATCGGATTGAAGTCAATTTGCAACGCACGCGTGAAATATAGCTTCTTCTTACAAAATTATTTAACACGGTTTCCTACATTAGACAATCGTAAAATTGGTATCAGAGTGAATTATACAGTTAACCGATTTCCATGATATATGATTGCAAACTGTATCTTGACAGGGACGAGTTTTGTAAGCGACAGAATTTTGTAGACGATGAGAAAGTGCGCACTAAAATGGACAAGTAACGCAATGCAACCAAGGTAAACATATCTGCATCTGTCAAAATTATTTAACACGGTTTGATAGATTAAAAATTCTTCAAATTGGTATCATTATAAACTAGATAGACAGTTAAGCAATTCCAAGGATGTATGTTTGAAACCTGTATCTTGCAGACAATGAATTTTATCAGGCCATGAAACTCAATTTTGAAAACGGAGAGTTGCATCGTACAGAATTTGCTGCACTTTCCCTCCTCCACGAAACTTCCACGTAACGCGCGCGGTAACATTATCCGCGGGAAAATTGATATCATCTAAAAATAACCTAAGAGGGATTACGATGGGAATAGGGCCAGTATGAGGGATTACTTCTCTTACCTTCATAATCTCTTGTTCAAAGTCAACGATTCTTACGCTAAGTGACAAGAATAGCTTGCGTGGCATTGCCAATTTCATATTCAGTGCAACTAATCAAGTTGTTTGACTTGTTGGGCTATTTAAATTTAATTCTGTAGCCTTTTCAGAGGATTTTATTCTCTTTTATTCTTTTCCCTCTTAGATGGATTTTCAGATTCCAGAGGCCACCCGGCAACCGTACACCACCTTTGAAAAGAAGGAAGGATTCATCAGAAAGTATGTTCAAGATCGTTTGTCATCTGTGCTGAATCTTTTTGCGCGGATACGCACATGGGCATCTGTGCTGAATCGTTTTGCGATACGCACATGGGCCTCGATAAAAAAACTTGGCTGCGCATGCATTGCTTACGTTGCGTTTTTTGCCTGGCAAATTATTGGCCTCATTCTCTACACCATCCGGGCATTTGAGGCGAGCATCAGCGCAAAGCATGCTAGTTTCCAACAAACGCACATCGAGCTCTTTCGTTACTCTGCATACCTACAACTGGTTTGGCTACTAACGTCGCTTTTTAACACTGGCTTAGTGATAATAGCTTTGTCCAAAGTTCCCTCGTTTCTTGGTTATGCTGTGATACTGAGGAAACTTGTTCGCTTGCCGTCTTTTTGGAGTCTTGTGGCATTAACTGCAGTGACCATGTCGGGATATATCGTAATACTTGCGATCAAGAATCACAATGGAATGGAAATAGCGTTGATTGTGGCTTTTATGGTTGAGCGACCCGTCCAAGTCATCCTCCTTGCCGTCTTAAGCTTCACTCAGGTGAATCATTTGCGAAACAATGGCAGAGTATTCGCATTTATCAAAGTTAACGTGATTCTCTTGCTTGTAAATTATTTTATTCAGTTTGTTATTGGCTCGATACAGTTTGCTCTCAATGTGTATGGAATAGATAAAGAGACTGAAATTGACTCGCAATTCTACTCCGTTCTTGGTGCAATTCGTCGATTTGCCGTGGTCATATTCTGTTACAGAATTTATATTTTCCATTGGGAAAAACTGTTTGTCGATAATAGAAACATACTCTGTCACCACGAGTATTTTAGGATTTCTCGTCGTCGTCGTCGTCGTCGTTGTGACACCGTTTCATTAACTACAGTTTAGCCGGTTTCCAACGGTTTCCATCGTTTTCAAAACGCTTTAATTTCAGTGCAGTACAAAGAGAATAGGTTAAAATAGTCTCAAGTGAAACAGAAACGAATTCGAAAGGGTTTCTTCAGTCACTAACGTTTTCGTTAGCGTTGATGTAGTTAAAGTTCTCTTCGCCTCAGTTTCGAGGCTTTTGTAAAAATATTGAACTACCGCTTAGCACGAACTCACTCTTGGACTAACCCGGTGAAAAGAAGACTTAAAATGCCCCCCCCCCCCCCCCCTCCTCCCTCACAGCTTCACAGCACCCTCCCAACAGAATGTTGTTTAGGACTCAAGAGCAAATGATGTATACGTGCCTCAACGTTACTTTGGGTGGAGGGGGAGCCGTCTTAATGCGATTTGCTTCATGAAAAAGTGGTTAAAAAGTCCAAATAACTTTGTTCATGATTGCACTTTGGACAGGAGAAATTCAATTTCCTCGTACCTGACTGGAACAGAAGGATTATAAGAGGAAAAGGCAGCGTGTCCGAGTGGCCAGTGCGCTGGCCTTAATGTCCGCAGATCCTGGGCTCAAGACAGTCCTGACCCGTTCTGGCGCTAGTTTGTCCTTGTTGTCCCTGGTCGGGTTGAGTTCCCGTCCTGACAAATTGTCTTCGGTGGTTCCGGATTTGCATCCACCACGTTTTGTAAATAGTCGAATCTTATATCTCTGTTAATTAGAGTATTTTTTAATATCATGTTATTTTGTTGATTCCGCCAATTATCCTTGTAAGGCGCACTTGAGTATATTGACATTGAAAATGCGCTATTTCAGCTGTATGAATGAACCCACATCATTAATTATTTACTTCAGGGGCCTGCTTCTCAAAATTCCCGAAACTTTACTCGCTGTTTTCGGGTGTCACAATTTCCTCTGAATCTCAAGAACGGAGAGGATTTGAGTCGTCAAACTTAGCGGTCAGTTTGCTTTTTGTTACCTTGAACACATGTTAAAAGATCGGCTTTCCTGAACAAGTGGTTGGCAGGTTCACAAATGGCTTTTTACGCCCGAAAAGGTTTTCGGGACCTTCGAGAAACGGGCCCCAGGCCATTCTTATTCACTTTAATTGATCTTTAATATCGAATGTTTATTTGTAATGTACCCCTAATTGTGTAGTGATGTACTTTTGTATCGACTTGTCAACTTAACCTGTCTTTTTCATTTTGGCTCCTTCAGTTGTGTTGACAACACAAATTGTAAATTCATATATACTGGAATCAGTGAATATTGATCGACAGACTGACGGAGTATTTTGTAACTGAAATATTGATCATGTTAACGCAATTCTTGGTTTGCATCCGAATGATGAGATGACCATGCTGATGTACAAAACAATAGAAATGGTCCCACAGGTTTTGAATAATAATAATAGCGTCAAACGTCCTAACGATATTTTAATTATGCATTGTTCTGTATACCAACATGGCCGCCGTGACGTCGTCGTATGGAAACCGTCAATACTGTTAGATTTACTTTGTATATATTTTTATTACAGTTCAGCACACTATCATTTCACTCTTGTAAATTAGATGGTAATGATTGTTAACCTCCATAAATGAAATGAAGAGATTGATTTCTTTCAATAGTACCAGTATTATTAACTCGGGCATTTTGACGTTTAGTGCACAAAAATGTATCCCATGGCCTTAATGTTCCTTTCGCCATTGTCCGCTTTATGTCTGGCCATATTACCACACGTAATTGAGTAAACAAAACTAAATCCCAGATGAGAATCACTGTGTCAGGTGAAGCATTCGTCATTTTAATTTTTTGTCAGAATTTCATGATGGCGACCGAATAAGGGGCTTAATGCTAATAAGCCTTCCTAACCTCGCTACGACCAGCACATTTCAAAAGATTTTTTTTTCAAAATGAGGCCAGTAGGTATCAAATTAACATAAATACAAAAGAATGTAAAAGTGGTGGTCAAAACCTCAAGTTTGGTTATTTGGCGTCGTCAAGGTTACGCAGAGTACCTCAAAAAGACCAAAAACCATATTGTGCTAGAATGCGTTCGGCACGATTTTTTTTCCTCTTTTAACGAATGAAATTATTATGTTGTAGCGTTGTCGTCACCGTAGCAGCTTCTAAAATTGCAAACCATATCGAATGCATGGCTTTTGATGAGGCTCACTGTGTGTTACAGTGGAACCAGGAAACTTAGAAATGTCCTGTAGGTCGTGGATCTGACTGGCTCAACAATGACTAATAAATCTCCTGCATGCTGGAAATCTTGTTTAATAATTATTGTTCATTACTTCTCTCGATCTAGTTACATGATAATCGATTTTGATGTAATTTTCCTGACACCGAAAATCAAACAGTAATTTTCATATACGATTTTCTGTCGGGGTTTCCATGTTTCCAAATTTTGCGATTCCTTTGTCTGCATATCCACCCTGGTATCTAGCTAATGTAATACGATTGGCTCATTCCGAGAATGCACCTGCAAGCAATAAAGGACTCTTCTTTTTCTCGTCTAGGTTCCAGGAACATTTTCAGGGCGGGGTAAGAGAGAGTCCCGGAACCGGACTAATGTATGCTCTGCGATATGCACGTAATATAAACCAAATGGCAACTACAAATCGATGAGCGCTAATCGTATGATCATAACGCCCAAAATATATATGTATTTAGGCGTTTCTTGTAACGCCCCGTAGTCAGCGTATCTCAGCATACTTAAGTTATTATTCATAGTAAGGTGTAGGCTAAACGTAGCACACCTACTTGCGATATATGCTGCCCTATGCCAGTCGGAAATAAACGATAAGTATACAACTACAAGCAGTCTTTCTTTGTGCCGTTCACTAACCCTTTGAAATAAAGAAAGTAAATAAATAACTGAATAAATAAATAAGTAAATAAATAAATAACTTGAAAACAGGTAAAAGTTCCTCTAGACGCTAAAAGTTGCTTAAGGTTGCTTGAAAGGAAAAAGTTGCTCAAAACTCCAAAAGTTGCTAAAAGTTGCGAGCCCAATCTGTCAAAGCCTACTTAAAGATTGAAGTTGAGCGCAACTAAAAGTCTAGAGTCTTAATGTTACAATTCCGGTTTCAACTTAAAGCAGACGTTTTGTAGTAATCTATCTTTTGCATGAGGCTTTTAGTGTAGAGTTGCGTTCTGGGCTTCCTGTGGAACTCTGTACCTGGCTTCGTGTACGGTGTTGTTTGAACTTGATGGGGCAATAAAAGTGAGCGAGTTTCTGGATCGTTTATCCCAAGTTGTCTATTTGTACGTAACACATCTAATCAATCCAACATCAGAAAATTAGCTAGAGTTTTAGCAAAAACGTATTTACTGAAGTTGAGGTCAAATATCCAAAGCGCGAGAAAAGCCTGTTGGGAAGAAATTAAACGAGCCATCACCATATTTTAATCTTGAGAACGTTTCAAGGCTCAATGTTTTGCCTCAGGTCATAACTCCCCTAGAAGCGGAAAGACTTGTTTTTCATTCTTTTGTTTTTCATGCAAAATGGTACAAACGAAAGCGAAAGCCTAGGGGCAGCCCCGGTAAAGCTTTAGGAAGACAAAGAACGTTCGAATCAGACGCTTAGGTTGAGACCAGAGGATACTTCGACTCTAAACGTTTTTTTCGTTGTTTCTGTGAGATTAATTCGCATATCCCGACCGAGTGACACTGCTGATTTGGTTTCAGGCATGTTTATGCCCCTTTTTCTTCAGTAGCCGTGAAACCATTTACTGCAAAAAAGAATACTCACCAACTAGTCAGAGAAACTCTCAAGACATTTTCCAATTCTAATAAACGTAACTGAGATCAAAGACGTCACTAGGTTACATCTGTAAAATGTGATCGTTTACAATGAAAGCAGTTTAAAGAATTTCGTAGAGAAATCATAAATGTTTGCCTGCGATCACTAGAGATTAATTTTGAAGTAGGTATCATTATGCTTGGAATCAAGGAATTATTCGTGTGTTGCTTCAGCGATCATCGTCAACGAATTCTATTCCATTGAATCAAGACAAAGAAAACACTCAGAGTCAACACCGTGACGCATATTCAAGTCATAATTACGTTATATATATAGGACGTGAAACCAATTACCAAGTAATTTCGGTAAAATATCTGTTCGGAAGGAAGGTGGGCTAGAATTTTCGAATATTCGAACCAAACTTTCGAGGCGCATTCGGATTTCAGACATTTTTCTAACCTGCAATCAGAAGTACTTTTCTTTTAAATTAGAGAGGGAGTGAAAAATTGGGCACGGCATTTTTCCCGCTCTCTCTAAAGAAAAGTACGTCTGATCGCAAGTTAACATTTTTCTGAACAGGTTTTTTTAGATATTTCGGGGAAGTAGTGAAGAGACTGAAGAGACCTTAGAAATTCCACACATTCACATTGAACAACGCTAAGATTTGACTGAGCTGAACAATAGTCTCATGTGCTATAATTGGAAAAAGCACACATTTGCAGATTTATAACTTCTATCGTTTTCGCCAAAGTTTGTTTGAGAATCATATTTTAAGGTGGCTCAAACCAGTTTCAACACTTTGAAGAGACACTCGGTTTAGAGGGATATCGGCACTACACAGTGTATCATGTAAAAGCAATGTTATGGTACCATATGAAACACCGATTATTTCCAAACAAGATGCGATAATAATTGTGGTGTAATAAGTTACCTTAGCAACGGGAAAGCCCAACAAAAACACCCTTTATTTTGTCTTCAGTTGCTAAAAAAACAATTGCTGGAAAGTGATCAGAAGGCCAAGATGAAGTTTCCTGCAAAGTTTAAAAACTAGGTACGCAATGCGTACATGTGTGAGCTTTGATGCTTTCTCCGAAATGTCAACCACACTTGCATCGCATCCCCTCAGCCGTTATCTGATACTCCTCACCTACTTTGTACAAAGTACTCTTCGCCTATCCATCAAAGTGTTTTCATTTAGACATGCATTACATAGCATAAGGTCCAAGAGTCCGAAAACAATCTCCACATTCTTAGAGAACAAGCCACTTTTCCACGAAGAACCCGCCGCTTTCTCCTGCCTGAAGAAGCGTTTTGAATTAAGGCCGGACACGTTCGTTGGCCTGGTGACAATTTCGCTTCCCTTTAGGGGTAGGGATCCAAGATCAAATTTCGCCTAATATATCTGGATCTTTCTCACGTCCCTCCGGGCTTTTGACGTCTATAATCACCCAACTGAAACAAATATTTAAAAATATTTTAGTTAAAAATATCGGAAACTACGAATTAGTTTCACTCAAATGATTCATCGGCATGCAAATTTGCAATTATATGTCGCATTAAGTACAATAAAGGATTGCTCTTAAGAAAAAGGTAAGGTGCTCCTATAAATAATATAGCACTATTGGTGATCGTAGAGAGGCTAAATATTATGCCCATAACTTTTTAATGCGTGAAAGAATTGAGTTACCATTCCAGACAAACGTACTATAAATAATGCTCTAC
>NC_090880.1:42234678-42269678 GCF_036669935.1 Montipora foliosa | reverse complement strand
AACAAGTCATTTTCGGAGTAGACGTTGACGTCGAGGGATAGCGCGGATTTAATTAACTTTGGAAGATCGTCAGCTGTTTTCCGAAATACTTTTATCCTTTCTTTGACAGGAGGAGTACTACCACATATAAAGCATCGAAGGTCACCATTAACAAGCTTTTTTGCTGTATTAACCTCCATACGAAACCGATAAACACAACATTTTAAACATCGAATACCTTTAAGAGTTTTCGCGCGTAAATTTCTAACATTTTATAAGCTGCTTTACAATTGGCTATCTTGCAACAATAGCTCGACCCTGGTTGGATATTCTTACACAATGGGGATGGCATGCCCAGCTCGGTTCAGCAGACGTTTGTGGGGAGGGAGAATGGGACCGACACAAAAAACGGCTGCAAGGAGGCTAGCTTCAATCCAGGTAGCTCTTGTTCAGTAGGTACAACCTGCATATATAAAATGAAGTGAAAAAGAACAGATGTTGTAAACACTATACTACATAGTACACTATAACAACTAAATTAACTGAATGGTTAGATCTACTTTACAAGTTACATCAAACTGTATGAGGTGCACCACCCGCCAGTTCAGATGGAAATTATACTACATTGTACACTATAACAACTAAATTAACTGCATGGTTATATCTACTTTTAATGTTACATCGAACTGTATGAGGTGTGCTACCCGCCAGTTCAGATGGAAATTATACTACACAGTACAATATAACAATTAAATGAACAGCATGGTGAGATCTATTTAACTTTCAATGTCATAAAAGAAGCACACCACACGAAATGTAAGTAGACTGTAGGTCAAAAGAAGACCTCAACACATGATAGAAACAAATACATAACAATTAAACTTTATCACCACGATGGAACACAACACATAATCATCAAACCTCGTCACATAATAACAAATCTTACCACATAATGACAAAAACACACCACAAGAAAAAACTTAAAGACCAAAAGAATAAAGATTACATAAGGAAGTTATAGCTTTCCATAATTCTTTCTTGTTCTCCACTGTATTCTACTACTTTCATTTCATCATTAACCCTAAAACAACCCAAATCCTGGCCATCTTCATTGAATTAATGACATACAACTGTAGGAAGTTCAGATTTGACTTAAACTTATAGAAAAAACGGGTAAACTCCACTTAAACAATTCAAACAAAGGAAAAACTGTTGCCATAGCAGTACTAGCCCAATAAGAACAGGAAAACAACGTGGAGTGAACAGTTCTTACCTGTCAATTGTCTTTCGCTTCAGACTGAAGTGTTGCTAGCGATTGTCTGTAGTTGACTGGCTGGCCGCACTATGTTGCTGAGGAATAAATAGGTGTATCCTCATCAGTAAGAACAAATGGAGACCTTACACTAAAATCTTCAAGAGATGTTTGTGCTGAATTGTAATCTAACCTTGCACAGCTCTATTAATTTCTTTATTCTCAAATTCATTGCTTTCCTGAATCAAAGAGCCAATTTGAATAAAATCAGTCCAATTTCACTGAACAACACTTTATATTTAGCCTGTGTGGTGACCGACTGGGAAAAAAACCGATTAGAAAACGAAACCGAACTGGAACAAACGAACTAAGAATTGAACAATAATATTATTATTGCAAAAGTAGACAAAGTACACCAATTAAACCAATGGAATAATAAACAGAGATAAAGTTATCTGGGCTATAGGTTGGCCAGCTCTTCACAGTCTGGTTCAGGAATGGGTTACTCATGAAGGTCTCTTCTATTTAGCCTTACACGAATGTTTTCACTTCGTGACACGTATGTCTTCCTCTAAACACATCTCAGTAAAAAAACAGCCGCCATTTTCGTAATATCACGCCCCTGGTGAGTCATGGGTAGTGCCAGTCTTTTATACTTACCTGGCGCTGTTGTCGCGCGAGAAAATCAATTTTCCTTATAATCTTCAATTTTGGTCCAACATTACGAATTACGCAATAAGTTACTCTCCCAAATCACTACCGGTATAACTTTCCAAGAGGCCAAGCAAAGAATTCCTCATCAATTTCCATGCATGAAAGAAACATATATTTATATTAAATTTTAAGGCGGGAAGTTGCGGTCGCCTCGCCAATGAACAAATACCACAACATTATGTTTATGAAGTTAGGTAGACTTCACCTATTCTGCGCGCCGGCATATCATTTTCCGGAAGAAGTATTCTAACTGACCGTCGCCAGGACCCAAGGTCTTGATTTGGGTGACATAACGAGCTAACAGTGCCTTCCATTTGTGTCTCAAATCGAAAGAACGTCAAAACACTGCAACAATTCTTTTGTTTTCAACGTAACAGAAAACAGCTTGTACTTTTTTATGTATTTTAATCACAGGCAGACCACTCTATGTGTTCCTGGTTTAATATATGTTTGTATATATCAGGGTTATGAATAAAGCTCTGAAAATTGCACATCTAACTCACATCTCGGTCTGAATATCCCAATAAAATTAAATGAAACCTTAATCGACTCATGTATGGTGTTTTTTCGCCTTCTTGGACCGTCTAAAGCGTCTTATAGCAAAATTACTTTTGGCCGGTGACGGTTAAGACAAGAGAGGGATACAAGGCTTGCAACTTAACGGCCGTCAGCCTCGACCTCCTCCACTTCAAACTAGAACTAACGCAGAAATACTGAAAATCTCACCTGAATGACGACGGATCTTGATAGAAGGGTTTTTTTTCTCTATCTCTTCGCCGAATTTTAGCTTCATCCCTGCAACAGTTTCCGAGAAAATCGATGCTGAAGTCACAAATACAGCTTTCTCAATATGATCGGTGCCAAACTCAGCGACCAAAGGAATTCGAGGAATGCAGACCGTTTCAAATCTATCAATCAGGGATTTGAACCACGGCGGGCTGCCGCGGTAAGCCAAGCGCTGATTGATAGATTATTGGGATATTCAGACCGAGATGTGAGTTAGATGTGCAATTTTCAGAGCCTTATTCATAACCCTCATATATTCTCTTCGTTTCATACGAACATATATTACCACGAACACATAGAGTGGTCTGCCTGTGTTTTAATACATCGTCCTTTGGTGCGCATTGTAGTCGATCCAAAAACACTTGGATCGACTACAATACGCACCAAAGAATGATGAGAACATCATGACCCTCAAAACTTAACAATAGAAGTAACGAACACAGTTTACTCACCACGAAAGGATTCAGCATATTTGTTGTACGGGGCGCCTAAACTGGTAAGCCATTCGCCTACTTCCTCTACTGTCCATAGTTCAACATCTGAGCATCCATGAGCAGCCATTGAATTCAAAAGAACTCCAGAAAGAGGACCTCCAAATATTCAAAATCCTTCTTCGAAGACTACATGGCCGAATGAAAAGGAGTACAAAGAGGGTCATCAAGTTTCGGTATCGCTATTCCATAATGCATCTTAATTGGCGGAGAATTATGTCGCCTTTTTGACCGGACATTTTTGTTAAAAGACGTAAATACCGCAGCCAATCACATGGCTCGAAGTGACATTTGTAACCGGAAACAAACCTTTTGAATTTCACCATGCAGCTGACATCTATGCTTGTTACGAACCAGATTTTTAGGAGCTTAAAAAAACTACCGGTACTGGCTCACATTCGTAGTCGGCATTCGCACGACCCAAACTTTCTTGTCATTTGTGGTAGGCCTGGGTACAGCAAGACATACAAACTCTTTTCAAGTTTTAAATCTCATTTTTCCCGCAACCATCCTGAACTTATTTAGGAAACGGATGAAGGAAAAGAGAACGAAATTCTTTCTCATGATGATTCGGATGATCCGGTACATTCGCCCAGTTCAGAGGGAGCAAGCGACTCAGAGAATGACACGAGAGATACATCTTCGAATGTCTTCGAAACGTTAATATATTCATACTTAAACTAGAGAGTGTAACAAATTGAGCCAAACTGCAATGAGAACTCCGCACAAATATATAAGCCCTGAGGACAGTTTCTTCTGCCCAGTATATCATATTTATGAATAGCTATTTATAAGCCCACAACTGAATGAGTTAAAAAAACCACTCTAACATGGTTTAGATTAGTCGCCCTTTTACTATTAAAATTGGTGTAAAAGTACACTTCCAACGGCATAATTTTTTCCTTTATAATACACATAAACTTTTATCCTTTAAAAAGAGTAAAAATACCCTACATATAGAGTAATTTTAGAAGATTATTTTGGTGTAATAGTTTACACAGTAACAAGGTGTAAAAATACCCTACATATAGAGTAATTTTAGAAGATTTTTTTGGTGTAATAGTTTACACAGTAACAAAGTGTAATTTTACAATTTTGCGTTCGTAACATTAGACTTTAATTTTTAGTGTTAATTGGTATATTTCACGCCCAAGATGATTTAGAAAGAACACTTCTAAGCCGATTGCCATCGTTTTATAGATTATTACAAATCTCACGAGATTAGATATGCTGCCGAGCAGTTTGCACGCCTAGTTGACCTTAACAGGTCATCAGCTGAGACATATTTACAAGGAAGAACTGTGCAATATATAATTATACACTGTGACTGATTTTAAGAGAACGTCTAATTTTGGTGCTGAGGCTGAGCGTTTTTATTTTTTTAGCGATTCGACATTGAAAATGATCTTAAACATGTTCTTCAAGTTGAGTGGTATACTAAGTTTGACTACAAACTTCTGGGGCGTTCTTAAACTGACTCTCTTCCTGGGTACAGCCTCTAGGTATCTTATTTTAGCTCTTTTTAAGTATTAAATTCTTTTAAAGAGGAAGGTTTTCATAATTCCGGCTTTTCCGGTTTTTCATGCCAAGTTGTACAAAAGGAAACCGAAAGCGTCGTATAGGGACAACCCCGTTTAATCTTTACGAAGACAAAGAAAATTCAATCAGTTGGAACAAGGTCCGTATTGATCAGTTGCTTTTTCTCAGACCGGAGGATACTTCGACTGGAAACGCTTTTTTTTGTTGTTGTTTGGAGATTAATTCACATTTCCCCTGACCGAGTGACATTCCTGATTTGGTTACAGGTATGTTTATGCTGCTTTTTCTTCAGTGGCCGTGAAACCTTTCATTGCGAAAAGCGGTACTTGCCAACAAGTCAGAAACCCTCTGAACCAGTCTCCGTAATTGTAATCAACCGGTAACAGAGATCGAAGGACGTCACTCACTAACAACTGTGCACTGTGATCATTTGCCATGAAAGCAGTTTAAAGATTAATCTTTGAAGTCGTAAGATTAACTCGCTTAAGGAATTATTCATCTTTTGCTTCAGCGATTCTATTCCATTGAAGCAAGACGAAGAAAACACGCGTGGTCAACACGCATAGTCAAGTCGAAATTACAACCTACTACCAAGTGATTTCGGCCGAACTTAAGCTTTCGAGAAGCACTAAGATTTTGAAAATTTTTCTGCACAAATTTCAACCTAGAAATTTCTGGAGAGTCTGAAAGGTGCTAAGAAATGTCAAAACCACATTGAAGAAAGCTAAGATTTTAGTGACCTGAGAAAGAATCTTATGTGATATTGGAAATAACATAAAATTTGAAGATTTATAACTTCTATCATTTTCACCAAAGTTTGCTTGACAATCATATTTTAAAGCACAAACGTCCCCTAAAAATTTCGGGCGGGTGGGGGGGGGGGGGGGGGGAGGAAGGTGGGGAAAGGACTACTCTTAATGTTACTATCAGATCCGTTAGGATTGCTAGCACTGCAGTTCGAACGAGGCAAAAATTCTGAAAACCCGTCATGCATGAATGCGAGGGTAATGATGCTGTGATCGGCTGTCAAAAAATTGACCAATAAAATGTTTGGTCTTCCAAACTTTTCGCTAGATTTGATAAGGAAACCTCACTTAAGGTGATTCCCTAGTATTGCACTGCGCATCCTGTTCTGCGCATAACACAGTGTAGGCAACGTTCGTATTCAGGCATGGCTAAGAGGCTTTATGGTCAAATTTCACGGCTCAGTTCTGTTTTCTTTGTCTCACAAGTCTCAAGGGATATTTCTAAACAAAACAATGTTTAAATTTAACCATAACTAGTGGCCATGTGTGAATATTGATATATCGAACGTGGCCAATAACATTTCAAAATAGCGACCTTTCGTGCGGGAAAGCTCGCAAGAAAGAAGAATGGCTGTTTTCAGAGCACAGCAGTAAAGAGCAAAACGGGAAAATCTTTTAGACTCTTGCAAAACAAAAGCTCGAGTGATGGCCTCGATGATGCTCAAGTTGCATTTCAGTCCGAGAGTGAAAGTGAAACCGCGCTATCGGGGAGACGTGTTGATCGACGGGTCGAGCTTAGTTTCCTTTCTGTTTTCTCCTAAACGAGGTTGGTGACCTATTTTTTTTATTTTTTTTTTTTGGCATAATTTTATTCTCTTACACCTCCTCTATATGCTGTAAAAAAAAAAAATAAAAATTACGTCAGAAAAAAAAGTTACAGGGAAAAAAGAGTTCATATCCATCACTCGTGGACTCAAAATTTTCTCCTCGCGATCACGCACCTGAGGACTATTATTATACAAAATCGCGCGCTCTCATTGGCTCGCTATCTCGGATTATCAGCCGATAATCACCTTGACGGACAAAATGGCTGCCAGTAGTCGTTTTGCCACTGTAAATGAAGATGATTTTCGCGTTGAAATGTTTTTTTTCTTCTCTTTTTTGAAATAATCACCTGTTAATTTACACTAAAACAATTATTCTCCTCAGGCTAAGTGATTATCGGTGAATATATATTCACCGATAATCACTTCGCCTTCGGCGAATAATTGTTAAGTAGTCAGTGCCTTTTCAAGAGGTGTGCCTGTGCCATAAAACAAACATTAAATTATTCCTTTTGAACAATACAATACACCTGTTTTGTTATTTCAAGAATTACGTCAAAGGTGTGCTTCCTGTTCCTGCAAAACGTAGTGTGGACAGATGTCATGATAGATGAAGTCGCAACGATTAAATGAGTAACTTGAGCAAGTCATATCTCGCAAACGAGCTTGGTGACCTATTTTTTTTTAATCGCACATTTCGCGTCACCATAATGTAGGGAACAATTGAGAAACGTTTAAAGAAAATCATATGACAACTTCTATTACTAAGGAATCACCTTAACGCTGGTAGCATTTAATTATACAAAACAGGTCGTTATTCTCCGAGCGGTTGATATGCACATCCACACCGAGCGCAGATCCAATAATTTCAGCAAGCTCTACAGAAAGTCTTCCAAAAATCTTCATTTACGCCGGTAGTATTGTGCACAGGACACCCAGCGCAAAGACATAGAAGAATTAACTCGACATTAGATCTTCATTCTCTTTTGTCGAACCCACCTACTATTATCATTATCATCATCATCATTATCATTCTAATTATTATTATTAGATTTATTATTATTATCATCTTTGTGAACTGGATGATCTTTTTTCCGGTTTGCTTCCCAAGGGAGCGGGTCATAGCCCATGACTAAAGGTCCCTTAGAGTTTTCTTCTTCAGTACTCTAGAGCTCCAACACCCTTCTCAAAATCCTCGCCGTTCCCAGTAACGTAGTTTTCTGTAGTAATGAAATACTAATTTTGACATTCAACTTTCCCAGCCACTTGTCCAAGTTTTTTGTTACACTTCCCAATGATCCTACAACAATTGGTACCACCTGCACGGTTCTCATGTTCAACATTCTTGCAATTTCTCTTTTAAGGTCCTGATACTTTTAAACTTTTTCATTCTCCTTTTCACCAATTCTTTTATCCGCTGGTACGGCAATATCAATAATAGTGCACTTTCTCTCCTGTTTATTTACAACCACAATGTCCGGTCTTCTGGCTTCAATGACATGATCATACTGTATGTTCACGTCCCACAGTAGTTTAACCTCATCGTTTCCACTTACACTGTCCGGTGCGTGTTCGTACCACTTATCCTTCTTTTCCAGATGATATTTCTCACACAACTTCCAATGAACTACTTTTGCAACGTTGCCATGTCTCTGTTTGTATTCCCTTTGGGCCAGCTTTTTACACTCACAGACAATATGGTTTACGCTCTCACCTTTCTCGCCACATAGCCTACATAATGGGATTCCACCGTTTTGCCAATATGGTATTTTACATGGTTTTATTATTATTATTATTATTATTATTATTATTATTATTATTATTATTATTATTATTATTATTATTATTGCTTCAGTCTTTGCGTCATTTAAATCTTTCACGACAACCTTAACAAAGCACCACTTCAGTCTTTTCAATGGTCCAATATAGTGCCCACGTACACGTGTTGGGTTTGATATAGATCCAATCTTGATTATTCAAAGTCAACGATTCTTACGCTAAGTGCCAAGAATAGCCTGTGTGGCATTGCCAATTTCATATTCAGTGCAACTAATTAAGTTGTTTGACTAGTTGGGCTCTTTAAATTTAATTCTGTAGCCTTTTCAGAGGATTTTATTCTCTTTTATTCTTTTCCCTCTTAGATGGCTTTTCAGATTTCAGAGGCCACCCGGCAACCGTACACCACCTTTGAAAAGAAGGAAGGATTCAGAAAGTATGTTCAAGATCGTTTGTCATCTGTGCTGAATCGTTTTGCAGGGATACGCACATGGGCATCTGTGCTGAATCGTTTTGCGATACGCACATGGACCTCGTTAAAAACACTTGGCTGCGCATGCATTACTTACGTTACGTTTTTTGCTTGGCAAATTATTGGCCTCATTCTCTACACCATCCGGGCATTTGAGGCGAGCATCAGCGCAAAGCATACTAGTTTCCAAGAAACGCACATCGAGCTCTTTCGTTACTCTGCATACCTACAACTGGTTTGGCTACTAACGTCGCTTTTTAACACTGGCTTAGTGATAGTAGCTTTGTCCAAAGTTCCCTCGTTTCTTGGTTATGCTGTGATACTGAGGAAACTTGTTCGCTTGCCGTCTTTTTGGAGTCTTGTGGCATTAACTGCAGTGACCATGTCGGGATATTTGGTAATACTTGCGATCAAGAATCACACTGGAATGGAAATAGCATTGATTGTGGCTTTTATGGTTGAGCGACCCGTCCAAGTCATCCTCCTTGCCGTCTTAAGCTTCACTCAGGTGAATCATTCGCGACAAAATGGCACCTTTAGAGTATTCACATTCATCAAAGTTAACGTGTTTCTCTTGCTTGTAAATTATTTTATTCAGTTTGTTATTGGCTCGATACAGTTTGCCCTCAATGTGTATGGAATAGATAAAGAGACTGAAATTGACTCGCAATTCTACTCCGTTCTTGGTGCAATTCGTCGATTTGCCGTGGTCATATTCTGTTACAGAATTTATATTTTTCATTGGGAAAAACTGTTTGTCGATAATAGAAACATACTCTGTCACCACGAGTATTTTAGGATTTCTCGTCGTCGTCGTCGTCGTCGTTGTGACACCGTTTCATTAACTACAGTTTAGCCGGTTTCCAACGGTTTCCATCGTTTTCAAAACGCTTTAATTTCAGTGCAGTACAAAGAGAATAGGTTAAAATAGTCTGAAGTGAAACAGAAATGATTTCGCAAGGGTTTCTTCAGTCACTAACGTTTTCGTTAGCGTTGATGTAGTTAAAGTTCTCTTCGCCTCAGTTTCGAGGCTTTTGTAAAAATATTGAACTGGCGCTTAACACGAACTCACTCTTGGACTATACCGTTGAAAAGAAGACCGACAATGCCCCCCCCCCCCCCCCCCTCTTCCTCCTTCACAGCACCCTCCCAACAGATGTTGTTCAGGACTCAAGAGTAAATTAATTATACGTGCCTCAACGTTGCTTTGGGTGGAGGGAGAGCCGTGTTAATGCGATTTGTCTCATGAAAAAGTGGTTAAAAACTCCAAATAACTTTGTTCATGATTGCACTTTGGACGGGAGAAATTCAATTTTCTCGTACCTGACTGGAACAGAAGGATTATAAGAGGAAAAGGCAGCGTGTCCGAGTAGCCAGTGCGCTGGCCTTATGTCCGCAGATCCCAGGCTCAAAACAGTCCTGACCCGTTCTGGCGCTAGTTTGTCCTTGTTGTCCCTGGTCGGGTTGAGTTCCCGTCCTGACAAATTGTCTTCGGTGGTTCCGGATTTGCATCCACCACGTTTTGTAATTAGTCGAATCTTATATCTCTGTTAATTAGAGTATTTTTTAATATCATGTTATTTTGTTGCTTCCGCCAATTATCCTTGTAAGGCGCACTTGAGTATATTGACATTGAAAATGCGCTATATCAGCTGTATGAATGAACCCACATCATTAATTATTTACTCCAGGGGCCTGCTTCTCAAAATTCCCGAAACTTTACGCGCTATTTTCGGGTGTCACAAATTCCCCTGAATCTCAAGAACGGAGAGGATTTGAGTCGTCAAACTTAGCGGTCAGTTTGCTTTTTGTTACCTTGAACACATGTTAAAAGATCGGCTTTCCTGAACAAGTGGTTGGCAGGTTCACAAATGGCTTTTTACGCCCGAAAAGGTTTTCGGGACCTTCGAGAAACGGGCCCCAGGCCATTCTTATTCACTTTAATTGATCTTTAATATCGAATGTTTATTTGTAATGTACCCCTAATTGTGTAGTGATGTACTTTTGTATCGACTTGTCAACTTAACCTGTCTTTTTCATTTTGGCTCCTTCAGTTGTGTTGACAACACAAATTGTAAATTCATATATACTGGAATCAGTGAATATTGATCGACAGGCTGACGGAGTATTTTGTAACTGAAATATTGATCATGTTAACGCAATTCTTGGTTTGCATCCGAATGATGAGATGACCATGCTGATGTACAAAACAATAGAAATGGTCCCACAGGTTTTGAATAATAATAATAGCGTCAAACGTCCTAACGATATTTTATGCATTGTTCTGTATACCAACATGGCCGCCGTGACGTCGTCGTATGGAAACCGTCAATACTGTTATATACTTTGTATATATTTTTATTACAGTTCAGCACACTATCATTTCACTCTTGTAAATTAGATGGTAATGATTGTTAACCTCCATAAATGAAATGAAGAGATTGATTTCTTTCAATAGTACCAGTATTATTAACTCGGGCATTTTGACGTTTAGTGCACAAAAATGTATCCCATGGCCTTAATGTTCCTTTTGCCATTGTCCGCTTTATGTCTGGCCATATTACCACACGTAATTGAGTAAACAAAACTAAATCCCAGATGAGAATCACTGTGTCAGGTGAAGCATTCGTCATTTTAATTTTTTGTCAGAATTTCATGATGGCGACCGAATAAGGGGCTTAATGCTAATAAGCCTTCCTAACCTCGCTACGACCAGCACATTTCAAAAGATTTTTTTTTCAAAATGAGGCCAGTAGGTATCAAATTAACATAAATACAAAAGAATGTAAAAGCGGTGGTCAAAACCTCAAGTTTGGTGATTTGGCGTCGTCAAGGTTACGCAGAGTACCTCAAAAAGACCAAAAACCATATTGTGCTAGAATGCGTTCTGCACGATTTTTTTTCCTCTTTAACGAATGAAATTATTATGTTGTGGAGTTGTCGTCACCGTAGCAGCTTCTAAAATTGCAAAACATATCGAATGCATGGCTTTTGATGAGGCTCACTGTGTGTTACAGTGGAACTAGGAAACTTAGAAATGTCCTGTAGGTCGTGGATCTGACTGGCTCAACAATGACTAATAAATCTCCTGCATGCTGGAAATCTTGTTTAATAATTATTGTTCATTACTTCTCTCGATCTAGTTACATAATAATCGATTTTGATGTAATTTTCCTGACACCGAAAATCAAACAGTAATTTTCATATACGATTTTCTGTCGGGGCTTCCATGTTTCCAAATTTTACGATTCCTTTGTCTGCATATCCACCCTGGTATCTAATGTAATACGATTGGCTCATTCCGAGAATGCACCTGCAAGCAATAAAGGACTCTCCTTTTTCTCGTCTAGGTTCCAGGAACATTTTCAGGGCGGGGTAAGAGGGAGTCCCGGAACCGGACTAATGTATGCTCTGCGATGCACGTAATATAAACCAAATGGCAACTACAAATCGATGAGCGCTAATCGTATGATCATAACGCCCAAACTATATATGTATTTAGGCGTTTCTTGTAACGCCCCGCAGTCAGCGTATCTCAGCATACTTAAGTTATTATTCATAGTAAGGTGTAGGCTAAACGTAGCACACCTACTTGCGATATATGCTGCCCTATGCCAGTCGGAAATAAACGATAAGTATACAACTACAAGCAGTCTTTCTTTGTGCCGTTCACTAACCCTTTGAAATAAAGAAAGTAAATAAATAACTGAATAAATAAATAAGTAAATAAATAAATAACTTGAAAACAGGTAAAAGTTCCTCTAGACGCTAAAAGTTGCGTAAGGTTGCTCGAAAGGAAAAAGTTGCTCAAAACTCCAAAAGTTGCTAAAAGTTGCGAGCCCAATCTGTCAAAGCCTACTTAAAGATTGAAGTTGAGCGCAACTAAAAGTCTAGAGTCTAAATGTTACAATTCCGGTTTCAAGTTAAAGCAGACGTTTCGTAGTAATCTATCTTTTGCATGAGGTTTTCAGTGTAGAGCTGCGTTCTGGGCTTCTTGTGGAACTCTGTACCTGGCTTCGTGTACGGTGTTGTTTGACCTTGATGGGGCAATAAAAGTCAGCGAGTTTCTGCATGGTTTATCCCAAGTTGTCTATTTGTACGTAACACATCTAATCAATCCAACATCAGAAAATTAGCAAGAGTTTTAGCAAAAACGTATTTGCTGAAGTTGAGGTCAAATATCCAAAGCGCGAGAAAAGCCTGTTAAGAAGAAACGAGCCCATACCATATTTTAATCTTGAGAACGTTTCAAGTCTCCATGTTTTGCCTCAGGTCATAACTCCCCTAGAAGCGGAAAGACTTGCTTTTCTTTCTTTTGTTTTTCATGCAAAATGGTACAAACGAAAGCGAAAGCCTAGGGGCAGCCCCGGTGAAGCTTTAGGAAGACAAAGAACGTTCGAATCAGACGCTTAGGTTGAGACCAGAGGATACTTCGACTCTAAACGTTTTTTCGTTGTTTCTGTGAGATTGATTTACATTTCCTGACCGAGTGAGACTGCTGATTTGGTTTCAGGCATGTTTATGCCACTTTTTGTTCTGTAGCCGTGAAACCTTTTACTGCAAAAAAGAATACTCACCTACTAGTCAGAGAGACTCTCAAGACATTTTCCAATTCTAATCAACGTAACTGAGATCAAAGACGTCACTAAGTTACATCTGTAAAATGTGATTGTTTACAATGAAAGCAGTTTAAAGAATTCCGCAGAGAAATCATAAATGTTTGCTAGCGATCACTGGAGATTAATTTTGAAGTAGGTATCGTTATGCTTGGAATCAAGGAATTATTCGTGTGTTGCTTCAGCGATCATCGTCATCAAATTCTATTTTATTGAATCAAGACAAAGCAAAAACTCATTGTCAACACCGTGACGCATATTCAAGTCATAATTACGTTACATATATAGGACGTGAAACAAATTACCAAGTAATTTCTGTAAAATATCTGTTCGGAAGGAAGGTGGGCTAGAATTTTCGAATATTCGAACTCAAACTTTCGAGGCGCACAAAGATTTCGGACATTTTTCTAACCTGCAATCAGGCGTACTTTTCTTTTAAATTAGAGAGGGTGTGAAAAATTGGGCGCAAGTTAACATTTTTCTGAACAGGTTTTCTAGATATTTCGGGAAAGTAGTGAAGAGACTGAAGAGACCTTAGAAATTCCACACATTCACATTGAACAACGCTAAGATTTGACTAAGCTGAGCAATAATCTCATGAGCTATAATTGGAAAAAGCACAACATTTGCAGTTTTATAACTTCTATCGTTTTCGCCAAAGTTTGTTTGAGAATCATATTTTAAGGTGGCTCAAACCAGTTTCAACACTTTGAAGAGACACTCGGTTTAGAGGGATATCGGCACTACACAGTGTATCATGTAAAAGCAATGTTATGGTACCATATGAAACACCGATTATTTCCAAACAAGATGCGATCATAATTGTGGTGTGATAAGTTACCTTAGCAACGGGAAAGCCCAACAAAAACACCCTTTATTTTGTCTTCAGTTGCTCATATATCAATTGCTGGAAAGTGATCAGAAGGCCAAGATGAAGTTTCCTGCAAAGTTTAAAAACTAGGTACGCAATGCGTACATGTGTGAACCTCGATGCTTTCTTCGAAATGTCAACCACACTTGCATCGCATCCCCTCAGCCGTTATCTGATACTCCTCACCTACTTTGTACAAAGTACTCTTCGCCTATCCATCAAAGTGTTTTCATTTAGACATGCATTACATAGCATAAGGTCCAAGAGTCCGAAAACAATCTCCACATTCTTAGAGAACAAGCCACTTTTCCACGAAGAACCCGCCGCTTTCTCCTGCCTGAAGAAGCGTGTTGAATAAAGGCCGGACACGTTCGTTGGCCTGGTGACAATTTCACTTCCCTCTAGGGATAGGGATCCAAGATCAAATTTCGCCTAATATATCTGGATCTTTCTCACGTCCCTCCGGGCTTTTGACGTCTATAATCACCCAACTGAAACAAATATTTAAAAATATTTTAGTTAAAAATATCGCAAACTACGAATTAGTTTCACTCATATGATTCATCCGCATGCAAATTTGCAATTATATGTCGCATTAAGTACAATAAAGGATTGCTCTTAAGAAAAAGGTAAGGTGCTCCTATAAATAATATAGCACTATTGGTGATCGTAGAGACGCTAAATATTATGCCCATAATTTCTTAATGTGTGAAAGAATTGAGTTACCATTCCAGATAAACGTACTATAAATAATGCTCTACAATGCGGACTGTATTATGAGATGTTTCAGTAAGAGTGTTTTTTTTGGACGTTATCGAACCCTCGCGTGCACCCGTTTACTGTGAATGGCTGGACAAAAGACAAAAAAAAAACCCTACAAGCTACACGTGCACAAATAACAAAAATATATATATAGCTTTTGAAGACAGATCTTGTTGTCCCGAAAGAGAGAACAGAACTGTAAAAGGTGTAAATTAGCGAATTGTGCCTAAATACTGAAGTAAAACATCTGCAATTTGCGTACATTAGCTTCTATTATTGATGTTTTCAGTTCATGAAAGTGTAAGACTACACTTAAAAATGGTGCAAAATTGTTGCCACCCCCGCTATCCGTTTTTTTTGTGTGTATTATTACACCAACTTGTAAAGTGTAGTTTAACTCTTAAAAAAATGGTTTATTTACACGCAAAGCAGTGTAAAATGGTTGTTATACAACTTTGCACTTGTAAAATTACACATCTAGCAAGGGTAATAATGCCAGAAACGAAGGGTAAAGTTACACTTTAAAATGGTGTAAATTTGTTGCCACCTCCGCCATCCGTTTTTTTGTGTGTATTATTACACCAACGTCTAAAGTGTAGTTTAACTCTCAAAACAATGGTATATTTACACGCAAAGTAGTGTAAAATGGGTGTTATACAACTTTGCACTTGTAAAATTACATATCTAGCAAGGGTAATAATACCAGAGACGAAGGGTAAAGTTACACTTTAAAATGGTGTAAATTTGTTGCCACCTCCGGTATCCGTTTTTTTGTGTGTATTATTACACCAACGTCTAAAGTGTAGTTTAACTCTCAAAACAATGGTATATTTACACGCAAAGTAGTGTAAAATGGGTGTTATACACCTTTGCACTTGTAAAATTACACATCTAGCAAGGGTAATAATATCAGAAAGGATGGGTAAAATTACCTCGAGTGACGGGGGTAGTGATCTTGCCAGCCCTGCTACCCTTTTTGGAAGGTGTAATTTTACCCCATCTAAAAAGCTTAAAATTACCCCCCAAAAAAGTCTAATTGAACCATAAAATGAAGTGTAATTATGTTTATTTATCATCAATTTATAAGTAAAGTTACACATGACGCTACATCGATGGGTAACAAAGTCAAGCGTAAAATTACAATCGCTTACTTAAGTAAAAAATGCACAACTCTAGATTCACATTTCTATAACTTAGCCTTGGGCCATTAAGGTTGGTTTCCTTATGAGCACAGACGATCGCGGATCGCAGAAAGTTCTTCGATCGTCCTGCGATCGTGATCGCACACGATCGCAGAAGGTAGAACCAAGTTCTGTCGCATTGACAGGAATTTTGTATGAATCGAAGGTCTGGAGAGCGTGCTTCGGCAAGAAAATGTATGTATTTGTGCAGACTTGAGTATAAAAAAAACAAACTAAACATTTAAGAGCAACGAGGTGGCCTCCCAAAACGTTTAATATTCGTTCGCCTTTTGCAACGATAAAAATGTCATCATCATTCGGGAGTTCGCCCGCAATGAGGATAAATGGAGGAGAATCTTGCTTCAATCTAGCCCCCTTGCAGCCGTTTTCTGTGTCGATAAGCGCGCGTTGGATATGAGATGATAGATAGCCAACGAGGCGCGTAGTGCCGAGTTGGCTATAATCATCTCATATCCAACAAGCGCGTGTGGAATAATTGTTTTGTTAAAAACGCTCCCAAAATATAGAAAACTAGACTACAATAAAAAAAAAAAGGCCCCAAAAATCACGCATATACTTCCCGTGTTTGTACATCATGGTTTAATGTCTCATAAGCCATGATGGCTTAGCCAATCGAAACTCTCGAATTGCATTATCCAATGATCCAGGTTTTAATAAATAATTATATTTTATTACAGTGTTATAAGAAATTCATCACACTATGTAAGATCTAGCATAGCGTGTTAATTGGGTGCCCTTTAATGTTTCGTTTTCAACGTTAGCCGTATTTGTTCTATCTTTCTTAAAGTGGTAATATGATCAAAAAAACACTTCCTTCTTTTCTTCAGATTTTGAAAGTGTGTTTGCTTAACATCCGCCTGGCAAATTTTTAGCTTTGATTTTTATCCAAAGGCTGTTTAGTTTGAGTGAAAGTCTTGTATTTCACAGTCCGCCATTACACACGTTCAAAAGTGACCGACTGGACTTCAGAGGGTTGGACTTAGGGCAGGGACATCAATCACCAAGAGAAAATGAGGGGACAGAGAGGGAGGCTCAGGGCGTTGGCCGGGATATGTCATGTCCACGAAAGTTATTTTTAGACGAGCGGAAGTCTGTCTTCCGAGACGTCCGCATGTAGTCTTGCCTCGCTCACAGTTTCTCAGTGAAAAGAGAAAATGGCGGCGCACGTCTAAGGCTGATGAGTATTTATTTTCTTTCAAACATCAGACCGAAGTTGGCCTGCACGCGGAAGTCTCGAAAGACAGACTACCGTTAGAACGAAGACTTCCGCTCGTCTAAAAGTAATTTGACATATCCCAAAGACCGGACCTGGAGCCTTCCTCTCTGTCCCTCCATTTTCTCTTGCAATCACTCAGTATTTCAGCGTGTAAACGCAGTTAATTATGTATGCCAAAACACGAGTTTAAATACCTGAAAGCCCGAAACTCCCGTGCAGCATGTTAATTCCGTCGCGTACAAACGCATTGCATTCTTAAACCAGCGAGTCTTTGACGTCATTTTCTCCACGATTCAGCTTTAATGTTGGGGGGTGTTTGTAAGACACCGATTTTCACACCGGCGCGAGTTCCCTCCGGTTCCCTCTCGAGCTCTTAGCTCTGTATTTTTTTACATGATACCACCAAAAAATGTCATTCTGGCGCAAGTTCACCCCGGTTGCTGCACCGGAGCGAGAAGTTTGTTCCAGCGCGAATTCTCGCGACGGTTTCATGTAAACGAAAAACGACCACTCGTTCCGGTGTGAAATTCCCTCTCTGTCGGCTAGAACGGGTAGCGCATGCTTGCTTTTCCTCAGTGAATCCATATATTTGCAATTTTGATTCACGCCTGTATTTTATCAACATGTGGTGTCCCTGCGTGAAAACACGATACGAATTCACCTAGTCATGATCATGTAAACGCGGTACGAAATGAAAAAGTCACCTCTGTGTGAAACTCGCGCAGGTGCAAGTTTTCTCATGTAAACACCTCCTTAAATGGCGGACCATTAAATAGGAAAATTCCAGTTAAAATAAACAAATGTCTTTTTTAAATTAAGGCTTAAAGCTTGGGTCACTTAGTGTTTAGTTAACATAGTTTTATAATCCAAAGAAAAAGAGATTTTAGTTTTTGATCATGGTGCCAATTCAAATTTTTTTTAATTTTCTCTTCGTTGTCATTTACACCCCTTTTCCCGCTTCATTCTATCACGTATTTACATTTAGTTTCCGTCTCGTATATAAGTCCAAGTTTTTTTGCATGTACTTTTTCGGCCACCTTCCATCAGTTTAGTCGCACCTTAGTTAATACAGGGGACTGGTTTTGAAGCTCGACAAAATCAGAGGAGCAAACAAAGATGCCAAGATTTAGGTTGGAAAGTCCACGAGCGTGCACATTCGTTTGGTTTGCGCTCACACACTATGCATGATTACGCAACCAACACGTTTCTATTGGTTAGTTCCTCAGTACGGACTACACAACTATTGTGTTTTGTGCACGGTCAAGGCCAAAAAAGAGAACGAAAACCTAGCCACAACAAAGAAATTTGTCGGGTTTCATAACCATTGCCCTCTATTAACTATAGAAGAACAGTGCAAGAAAATAAAATAAAACATTGGCGGTTGCACACTCGCGTCTTCTTTAGAACTTGTGACTTGCATGGTCATTTCACGTTGCAGATTGACAGAGAACGGGAAAGAAATATACCAAAGTTCAAAGCGCACGTGCAAAGCCATTGAATGGATTTACTCCTTAAAGTCTATTGTTTGGTGAAGTTCTCGCTGACATTGCCCTATTAGATCTTTTTCGTGCAACTTGTCGAGCAACAATGTTGCATTGCAAGTTGAAATGGTTTGTTGCGCGTATTACCACCTTTTTGCGCAACAAATTTTCATGTTACAAAAGTAAAAGCGACGTCTCTTTTTTGCACGATAAAAATTTCTTGCGCAAGAAGGTGGTAATACGTGTAACAAACCATCTTAATTTGCAACGCAACATTGTTGCGCGACAAATTGCGCGCCAAATGTTGGCCGTATTACTGGCTTTGCACTATCGTAAGTCTTTCACGATTATTGATTCCATCTCGTTCAAGTTGTACAATGTGGGCGAGGCATCTTAAAAAGTAAATTGATACGAGTGATTTCAAAGTAACAATACAGAACGAAAGATTCACATTTGTATTCTCACTTTGTCGTCAAGACCTGAAGTTGATTTGACATCGTTGTTACTTAGGGTACCTCAAAAATATGTACTAGAATGCATGTCGCACGTGCACGTGTCATCACCGCAGCCGTCATCGTTTTAGTGCGTAAAGAAACCGAGCCTTTCTTTGCAGTCGCCCACAATAATAATAATTTTAATTATGATAATGATAATGATAATGATAATGATAATGATAATGATAATGATAATGATAATGATAATGATAATGATAATGATAATGATAATGATAATGATAACGATAATGATAATGATAATGATAATGATAATGATAATAATAATATTAATAGTCAACCAAGTAAATGCAGTTTTCGATTTCCTAGCAAAATACCATCAGAGCCTGTCCAAAGCTAGACAGAATACAATCGCCGTCATGACAACGTGACCAAAGGTATCCATTGGGACCTTTGCAAACACTATGGAGTTGACTGTGGAGATAAGTGGTATGAGCACTCCCCAGAACAAATGGTGGAAAACACGAATGTATAGATTCTGTGGGATTTCACTATCCAGACTGACAAGAAGATGCCACTCAACAAACCCGACATTGTAGTTGTTGAGAAGACCAACAAGATATGTCATATTATTGACGTAGCGTGCCCAGGTGATTGCAGAATCGCTCTGAAGGAGAACGGAAAGGTCGACAAATACTGGGACTTAGCAATTGAGATCAAAACCCTCTGGCACTTGAAGAAAGTTGTAATCACCCCAATTGCCATAGGGGCATTGGGGAGCTTCACAGCCAAGCAGAAATTTTTTTTGCAGATATCCACGTTAGGCTTAAGGCCTGTACAATGCAGAAAGCAGTTCTTTTGGGATCAGCAAGGATCACCTAAGGAGATTTCTGGAATGTTGAGGCGGCTTGTTGCTGCTTGTACCAGAACCTCAAGCAGAACATTTCTGTCATAGCTGTAAATAATAAGAAGGCATATGATATGGTGCCGCATTCATGGATCCTGAAATGCCTGGAGATGGTTGGGGCTGCCAAGAATATGATCTCTATAATCAGCAACTAGATGGTGAACTGGAAGACAGTATTGACATCAGGAGGAACGGCTCTCGGGCAGGTGAACATTAGGAAAGGAATTTTTCAAGGTAACTCCTTGTCACCACTACTGTTTATAGTGATCATGTTACCCTTGACCCTAGCACTACGAAAAAGTGAGAGCTGGACACAAACTGGCAAAGAACATGAGGCCCATTAGCCATCTACAATTCATGGGTGATCTGAGGCTGTACGGAACTAACAAAGATCAACAAGACTCGCTTGTTCAAGTAGTAAGGATCTCGCAAGACATTAAGATGTCGTTTGGGTTAGACAAGTGTCACAGTGCTGTCCTGGAAATGAGAAGGGGAAGACAAGTTGGCAGTAGCGGAATAGAACTACCCGACGATCAGCATATCGGGGAAATAGAGGGGGAAGGCTAAAAATACCTTGGCTTCTTACAGTTGGACAGGGCTCTCAACACCAAGATGAAAGGCAAGATTACATCGGAGTATATCAGAAGAGTTAAGAAGTTGTGCAGATCAAAACTCCATGGAGGAAATTTGATCGATGGCATCAATGCCTGGGCTGTAGGTGTAGTACGCTACAGTGCGGTGATGGACTGGAAAATGGAGGAGGTAGCCAACATGGATGGAAGAACTAGGAAGATATTGGCAATGAATGGCTGTCTGCTCATTAGAAGTAATGTTGCGAGGCTGTACCTGCCGAGAGAGGAAGGGGGAAGAGGACTGATCGGCACCGAGGAGTGTGTAAGAAGGGAGAGCAAATCCCTTCATGGCTACCTAAGAAAGAGCACAAAGTGGATGCTTCGAGCTGCGTTGAAGGAGAAAGTGACTGTTGAAG
The DNA here is from genome assembly GCF_036669935.1 of Montipora foliosa. Classification (NCBI taxonomy): domain Eukaryota; kingdom Metazoa; phylum Cnidaria; class Anthozoa; order Scleractinia; family Acroporidae; genus Montipora; species Montipora foliosa. The sequence continues at coordinate 42,248,604 of NC_090880.1, read as the reverse complement.
AAGAGAGTCTGCAGGACTATGAGAGGAGGAGGAAAGACAAGAAAGTTAAAAACTGGAAGGAGAAAGCCCTACATGGTGCGTTTGTCCAACAAATATCAGATGAAGCTGGAGAGGAGTCTTGGAGAAGGCTCAGTTATAGATTCTTAAAAAAAGGAGAGAGAAGGTTTGATTCTTGCTGCTCAGGAACAAGCTTTACGAACAAACTCGATCAAGTACAGCATAGATAAGACCTCAGAGACACCACTATGTAGATTGTGTGGAGATGCCGCTGAAACAGTAAGACACATTGTCAGTGGATGCAAGAAGCTTGCCCAGAGAGAGCATAGGAAGCGCCACGACAAGGTGGCCCCGCGGGTACACTGGGAAATGTGCAGGAAACATGGGATAGAGTGTAATGACAAGTGGTATGACCATCATCCCTTTCCAACCACAGAAAATGGAGAAGTGAGGATTACCTGGGACATGACTATCTACACAGACAAAGTGCTGAAACATAATGGGCCAGATATTACTCTAGTGCATAAAGACACACAGAAATAGCCAATTATTAACATAGCTTTGCCAGCGGACCAGAACATCACCAGAACTGAAGACATAATAACAACAATACCTATCGTGATTGGTGCTCTTAGAAGCATGTCAAAAGGTGTAAAGACCTGGGGTACTTACCATTTACACGGGAAAACCGGAAATTCCAGTTGGAAGATCAAATGGTTCGCGCCATTCCGTTTGGGAAGCTTCAGAAAATTTGGGCTTTGATTTGTGGTGATGCTATTTTTCTGCTCTTTTAAGTCTCTCTAGCTGACGTGGATAGACTTTTTTGCGATTCCCTCTCCCGCAATGTCGCATTTAAGTGTTTAATGTTTATGCCTGAAATTTCCAACCGGATGGTTTTTGTAAATGGTAAGCACCCCTGGTTTGGCAAGCCTGATGTACTTGACTTCCTTGGAAGTGTACAATTTATTTATCGGCCATCCTTGGAACTGCTCACCTGTGGCGGATTGTGTTGTGTCTCTAAGGAACGGGGAGTTGCTGAGACACAATAAATCGAATAATAATAATAATAGTAATAATAATAATAATAATAATAATAATAATAATAATAATAATAATAATAATAATAATAATAATAATAATAACAATAATAATAATGATAATCTTTATTCAGTCGATAAAATACACATTGAAAGTTACAAAAGTCATAAAAATAAAGTAATTTAAAAATTACAGTTAGAGTATAGTATTATATTCTTATATAAATTATAAATGAAACATAGCTTGTTTACAAAACAGCTTTTGAAACGCTCAGTTTCAACTACAGCTAACTGAAATGCCTTTCTTGGAAGCCTTTACAATCAGTAAGATAGAATATAACGGATGGTGTTCGTCCTCTCTAATTTTATCCTAGAGCTTTCCGTCAGATTGTTCTCCTAAGATCATAAATACCTAATTTGTCTGAGATGTAGAGTCTTTTATGTCATCTCTTTAGAAAGCATTCCATAACAATAAGGTCAGCCTTGCAAGCACCATAAATCGAGAGTCCATAGGTCAATTTAGAGAGCACAATTGTCTGAAAGTAAGGTCAGCATATTTCTTAATCACCTTATTACAAGCAGGCATTTGTTAGCCTCGCATAATTTGGCCTTAACATGTTCGGAAAATTTACAGTAGGATTGCAAACTGACACCTTTTAAAGTTACGCGATCATATTGCTTGATGTTAAACATTTCCGGGTATAGTTAATTATTAAAGTTTTTTTCTAATAACTAGTTCCTTACATTTAATTTATTACATTTCACTCTATTAATATTGGTCTAACCCATAAACTGTGTAAGCGCTCTCTCAGAGTTGTTCAAACTTTCGTTGAAGGTAACCAGTATGGTGGAATCGTCCGCGTACTTAACCATCGATACATCGTCTAGTTTACCGTCGGTTTCCAGATCCTTCAAAAAATTTTTTGAAAAGATGAGAACCACTCACATTGCCTTGCGTTGTTCCTTTACGGACCATCATCCAATCGCACACCGTTCCGTTGTATACCAGCCTTAGCTTCCTATCTAGGGGTAGGGATCTTTCTAGCGTCCCTCCCGGCTTTTGAATTTTATAAAAATGTTTTTTTCTTTGGACGTTATCGAACAATGACAGAAGACAAAAAACTTCAAGCTACACGTGCACTAAAAACAAAAATATATATATAGCATTTGAAGACAGATCTTGTTGTCCCCAAAGACAGAACAAAACTGTACATGTTTGAATTAGCGAATTGTGCCTAAATACTGAAATAAAACAATCTGCAATTTGCGTACATTAGCTTTTATTATTGATGTTTTCAGTTGATTGGTATATTTCACACCCAAGATGATTTAGAAAGAACACTTCTAAGACGATTGCCATCGTTTTATAGATTATTACAAATCTCATGAGATTAGATATGCTGCCGAGCAGTTTGCACGCCGAGTTGACCTTAACAGATTAGCAGCTGAGACATATTTTACAAGGAAGAACTGTGCAATACATATACACTCTGACTGATTTTACGAGAACGTCTAATTTTGGTGCAGAGGCTGAGCGTTTCTATTCTTTTAGCGATTCGAGCCTGAAAATGATCTTAAACTCGTTCTTTAATTCAAGCTGAGTAGTAAACTGACTCTCATCCTGCATGGGTACAGCCTCTAGGTATGTCTGGTATATGATTAAATTTCTTTTAATAACTCCGGCTTTTCCCGTTTTCATGCTAAGTTGCACTAACGAAACCGAAAGCGTATAGTAGGGGCAACGCGTTTAATCTTTACGATGACAAAGCAAATTCAATCAGTTGGATCAAGGTCCGTATTAATCAGTTGCTGTTTTTCAGACCGGAGGATACTTCGACTGGAAACGTTTTTTTCCGTTGTTGTTTGGAGATTAATTCACATTTCCCCTGACCGAGTGCCATTCCTGATTTGGCTACAGGTATGTTTATGCTGCTTTTTCTTCAGTGACCGTGAAACCGTTCATTGTGAAAAGCGAAACTTGCCAGCAAGTCAGAATGCCTCTAAAATCAGTCTCTCTGATTGTAATCAACCCGTAACAGAGATCGAAGGACGTCACTCACTAACAACTGTGCACTGTGATCATTTGCCATGAAAGCAGTTTAAAGATTAATCTTTGAAGTAGGAAGTTTAACTCGCTTGAGAGATTATTCGTGTTTTGCTGCTGCGATTCTATTCCATTGAAGCAAGACGAAGAAAACACGCGTGGTCAACACGCATAGTCAAGTCGAAATTACAACCTACTACTAAGTGATTTCGGCCGGGTAAAATAGCTGTTCGGAAGGAAAGCAGGCTAGAATTTTCGAATATTCGAACTTAGACTTTCGAGAAGCACTAAGATTTTAGACATTTTTCTACACAAATTTCAACCTAGAGATTTCTGGAGAGTCTGAAAGGTGCTAAGAAATGTCAAAACCACATTGAAGAATGCTAAGATTTTAGTGACCCGAGAAAGAGTCTTATGTGATATTGGAAATAACATAAAATTTGAAGACTTACAACTTCTATCATTTTCACCCAAGTTTGTTTGAGAATCATATTTTAAAGCAAACGTCCCCTAAAAATTTCGGGCGGGGGGGGGGGGGAAACGTGGGGAAAGGACTACTCGTAATGTTACTATCAGTACTATCAGATCCGTTAGGATTGCTAGCACTGCAGTTCGAATGAGGAAAAAATTTTACAGATATGAAGTCCCCCTAAAACATCCGAACCAGGAGCCATAACAGATAAATATTTTGTAGGGCAGCTACAAAGTCACTGAATCCATTTTAGGGAATTCTGACAAATTTTAAGGCATCCGGTCGTTGGGTGTACCTGTTCGTAAGTTAACGCTATATTATTCATGCAGCTTCAATATTATTGTAATTATTGCTAGGAGTAATCGTAAATTAGGTAGTGCGTTCGACGTGGGAATAAACGTTATCAGTAGGACTGAAATGATTGTGCAAGTCAGAAATGTATACAGTGCAGCTGAAAGATAAGCGAACTAAAATAATACACCGTGCGTACACGCACACTGACGTGTACTCGTATGTGTCATTGGTATGTATGTAGCCTGCATGACTGGCGCTTCGCGCTCGTGTCGCGCTCCGCGCGAAATATCGCGTTCGCCCCGTTTGGCTCAGAAAGCGCCTGTCATGCAAGCTAGTATGTATCAGCTACTGTAGTCCGGGCTATTGTTTTATCAGTTGTGGAAAGATTACTGTTGACTACTGTGAGAATTTCAATCGAATTAAAATTTTGTGGTTAACTTGCACGGAATGGTACGTCGATCATCCTTTGTTTCTTTCTTCACTGTAGCGTGAAGTGTCTAGTATCGCCCAAACCTCTTTATTTTAATGATAAGGTTCATAAGAAACAAATTGATAGTTTCCTTATTTTAGGGCACTCAAAGTTTTGAGCTTCTCAAAGTTACCATTTGTTTTGGTCCAATAAATTTTTCGCAGTTTTCGTTCGCCGGTAAATTTGAAGAAACGTTTGCTTTTCGTGACGCTACATTCACGATCATTTCACCCGCCGGTGGTGAAAAAAAAGAACTTTGCCTTGCAAAAAGAAATCAAATGAATGTGATCAACGCATGATAAAGATTTGACGAAAAGCCTGTATTTGAGCAGAAAGCATTCTATCGTTTGAATTAGCGAATTATGCCCAGTAGAACCGGAGATATGATTTTTTCGGAATTTGCCGTGACGTAGCCTGAGTAGCAAGCTTCTCCCTGGGGCGAAGTGGAAGATTTTTAATGCTTTGGCCGCGGGAAAAACGGGGCGAGACAAGAAGGGCAGGACCCTGCATTCTGAAAACCCGTAACTTGACATGTCATGCCTGAATGTCAGGGTAATGATGCTGTGATCGGCTGTCAAAACAATTGACCAATAAAATGTTTGGTCTTCCATAGAGGAAATGACTTTTCGCTAGATTTGATAAGGAAACCTCACTTAACGCTGGTAGCATTTAATTCTGCAAAACAGGTCGTTGTTCTCCGAGCGGTTGATACGCACATCCACACCGAGCGCAGATCGAATAATTTCAGCAAATCTACAAAACGTCTTCCAAAAATCTCCATCTTGTCATTTTCAGAGGCTACAAACGAATAAGTAAGGCCCCTTGAGCAATTTTCTATTAATGTATTCTGAGTTTCACATGGAATGTCTGAAGTTAAGCGCGAAAATAAAGCGCAGTCCAAACAAAGGAGAAGGAATGTTGTTCAGCTTGAAGCAGCCGTTGGTGGGGTGAGTGTTGCCTGAAACCCCCCCTCCATCTTCCCTCCTTAATAACGGCTGCGAAGGAGAGCAGCCCCAGTATGCCGGTAGTACTGTGCACAGGACACCCACGCAGAAATAGAAGAATTAACTCGAAATTAGGTCTTCATAGTCCTTTGTCGAACCTACCTACTATTATCATTATCATGATCATCATCATCATCATCATTATCATTCTAAATATTATTATTATTATTATTATTATTATTATTATTATTATTATTATTGTTATTGCTTCAGTCTTTGCGTCATTTAAATCTTTTACGACAACCTTAACAAAGCACCACTTCAGTCTTTTCAATGGTCCGATATAGTGCCAACGTACACGTGTTTGGTTTGATATAGATCCAATCTTGATTATTCAAAGTCAACGATTCTTACGCTAAGTGACAAGAATAGCCTGCGTGGCATTGCCAATTTCATATTCAGTGCAACTAATTAAGTTGTTTGACTTGTTGGGCTCTTTAAATTTAATTCTGTAGCCTTTTAAGAGGATTTTATTCTCTTTTATTCTTTTCCCTCTTAGATGGCTTTTCAGATTCCAGAGGCCACCCGGCAACCGTACACCTTCTTTGAAAAGAAGGAAGGATTCAGAAAGTATGTTCAAGATCGTTTGTCATCTGTGCTGAATCTTTTTGCGCGGATACGCACTTGGGCATCTGTGCTGAATCGTTTTGCAATACGCACATGGGCCTCGTTAAAAACACTTGGCTGCGCATGCATTGCTTACGTTACGTTTTTTGCCTGGCAAATTATTGGCCTCATTCTCTACACCATCCGGGCATTTGAGGCGAGCATCAGTGCAAAGCATGCTAGTTTCCAACAAACGCACATCGAGCTCTTTCGTTACTCTGCATACCTACAACTGGTTTGGCTACTAACGTCGCTTTTTAACACTGGCTTAGTGATAATAGCTTTGTCCAAAGTTCCCTCGTTTCTTGGTTATGCTGTGATACTGAGGAAACTTGTTCGCTTGCCGTCCTTTTGGAGTCTTGTGGCATTAACTGCAGTGACCATGTCGGGATATTTCGTAATACTTGCGATCAAGAATCACACTGGAATGGAAATAGCGTTGATTGTGGCTTTTATGGTTGAGCGACCCGTCCAAGTCATTCTCCTTGCCTTCTTAAACTTCACTCAGGTGAATCATTCGCGACAAAATGTCACCTTTAGAGTATTCAAATTCATCAAAGTTAACATGTTTCTCTTGCTTGTAAATTATTTTATTCAGTTTGTTATTGGCTCGATACAGTTTGCCCTCAATGTGTATGGAATAGATGAAGAGACTGAAATTGACTCGCAATTCGCAATTCTTGGTGCAATTCGTCGATTTGCCGTGGTCATATTCTGTTACAGAATTTATATTTTCCATTGGGAAAAACTGTTTGTCGATAATAGAAACGTACTCTGTCACCACGAGTATTTTAAGAATTCTCGTCGTCGTCGTCGTCGTCGTCGTTGTGACACCGTTTCATTAACTACAGTTTAGCCGGTTTCCAACGGTTTCCATCGTTTTCAAAACGCTTTAATTTCAGTGCAGTACAAAGAGAATAGGTTAAAATAGTCTCAAGTGAAACAGAAACGATTTCGCAAGGGTTTCTTTAGTCACTAACGTTTTCGTTAGCGTTGATGTAGTTAAAGTTCTCTTCGCCTTATTTTGGAGGCTTTTGTAAAAATATTGAACTGGCACTTAGCACGAACTCACTCTTGGACTATACCGTTGAAAAGAAGACTGACAATGCCCCCCCCTTCCTACTTCACAGCACCCTCCCAACAGAATGTTGTTCAGGACTCAAGAGCAAATGATTTATACGTGCCTCAACGTTGCTTTGGGTGGAGGGGGAGCCATGTTAATGCGATTTGCTTCATGAAAAAGTGGTTAAAAAGTCCAAATAACTTTGTTCATGGTCGCACTTTGGACGGGAGGAATTCAATTTTCTCGTACCTGACTGGAACTGAAGGATTATAAGAGGAAAAGGCAGCGTGTCCGAGAGGCCAGTGCGCTGGCCTTTATGTCCGCAGATCCCGGGCTCAACACAGTCCTGACCCGTTCTGGCGCTAGTTTGTCCTTGTTGTCCCTGCATGGGCGGGTTGAGTTCCCGTCCTGACAAATTAGGGAGCTTAAGCAATGACAACGACGACGGCAACGAGAACGTCACGAATTTGCATATTTAGTGGTTAAAAACAATAGCTTCGCACGCCCTGCACGTGCGTTTTTCACTTTTGTCCATTCGTTGCCGTCGTCAGCAAAACAACAACGTGAAATAGCCAAGTTTTTGGTTTTATGAAGAACGTCAGCACTTGAGGATAAATTTTCATTTTCTCTTCTAAAATGGAATGCCGTTCCGACTGGTGTCATCTTTGAGGAATTACCACACCCTTGCCATATTAAAAACGTTGAAATAGTCACGAAGCGATTAAAATAACGTAAATTTATGTTTTGAGATGACGTTCTCGTTGCCGTTGCCGTTGTCGTTGCTTAAGCTCCCTATTGTCTTCGGTAGTGCCGCATTTGCATCCACCACGTTTTGTAAATAGTCGAATCTTATATCTCTGTTAATTAGAGTATTTTTTAATATCATGTTATTTTGTTGCTTCCGCCAGTTATCCTTGTAAGGCGCACTTGAGTATATTGACATTGAAAATGCGCTATATCAGCTGTATGAATGAACCCACATCATTAATTATTCACTCCAGGGGCCTGCTTCTCAAAAGTCCCGAAACTTTACTCGCCGTTTTCGGGTGTCACAATTCCCTCTGAATCTCAACAACGGAGAGGATTTGAGTCGTCAAACTTAGCAGTCAGTTTGCTTTTTGTTATCTTGAAAACATGTTAAAAGATCGGCTTTCTTTCCTGAACAAGTGGTTGGCAGGTTCACGAATGGCTTTTTACGCCAGAAAAGGTTTTCGGGACCTTCGAGAAACGGGCCCCAGGCCATTTTTATTCACTTTAATTGATCTTTAATATCTAATGGTTATTTGTAATGTACCCCTAATTGTGTGGTGCTGTACTTTTGTATCGACTTGTCAACTTAACCTGTCTTTTTCATTTTGGCTCCTTCAGTTGTGTTGACCACACAAATTGTAAATTCATATATACTAGAATCAGTGAATATTGATCGACAGATTGACGTAGTATTTTGTAACTGAAATATTGATCATGTCATTCTTGGTTTGTATCCACATGATGAGACGACTATTTTGGTGTACAAAACAATGGAAATGGTCCAACAGGTTTTGAGTAATAATAAGAGAGTCAAATTTCCTAATGACATTTTAATGCATTGTTCTTTATACCAACATGGCCGCCGTGACGTCATATGGAAACCGTCAATACTGTCAGGTTTATTTTGTATATATTTTTATTACAGTTCAGCGCACTATGTCACTCTTGTAAATTAGATGGTAATTGTAAACCTCCATAAATGAAATGAGGAGATGATTTCTTTCAATAGTACTAGTACTAGTACTTCGAACATTTTGACGTTTAGTGCACAAAAATGTATCCCATGGCCTTAATGTTCCTGTCACCATTTATGTCTGGTTATATTACCACACGTAATTAAACTAAATCCCAGAGGAGAATCACTGTGACAGCTGAAGCATTCGTCATTCCAATTTTTTGTTAGAATCCCGCTAGTCATAGACCACAACTGGAACCTTTCATTATCTATTTTTACTCTGATTTTTAGGGTATTTCGGCCACATTGAACGACGTGAACGAGATTCAATGATCTTAAAAGAATTGCAAACAGTGCAAACCTATATTTTGAGTTGACGTTTCGTCGACGCCGCCTACGTAGATCTCTAAGTCCCTCGTATATAGACCTCTTTCATAATGGCGACCGAATAAGTGGCTTAATGCTAATAAGCCTTCCTAAACTCGCTACGACCAGAAAATTTCAAAAGATTTTTTTTTTCAAAAGGAGGGCAGTAGGTTTCAAATTAGCATAAATACACAAGAATGTAAAAGTGGTCGTCAAAACCCCAAGTTTGGTAATTTGGCGTCGTCAAGGTTAGGCAGAGTACTGCAAAAAGACCAAAAACCATATTGTGCTGGAATGCGTTCAGCACGATTTTTTTCCTCTTTTAACTAATGAAATTATTATGTTGTGGCGTTGTCGTCACCGTAGCAGCTACTCAAATTGCAAAACATATCGAATGCACGGCTGTTGATGAGGCTCACTGTGTGTTACAGTGGAACTATGAAACTTAGAGATGTCCTGTAGGTCGTGGATCTGAATGATCCTGCATGATCAACGATCTCCTGCATGCTGGAACTCTTGTTTATTGTTTATTACTTCTCTCGATTTTGATGTAATTTTCCTGACACCGAAAATCAAACAGTAATTTTCATATACGATTTTCTGTCGGGGTTTCCATGTTTCCAAATTTTGCGATTCCTTTATTTGCATATCCACCCTGGTATCTAATGTAATATGATTGGCTCATTCCAAGAATGCACCTGCACGCAATAAAGGACTCTATTTTTTTCCCGCCTAGGTTCCAGGCCCATTTTCAGGGCGGGGTCGTTGCATTTCTGCGATGCGTGTAATATAAACCAAATGGCAACTACAAATCGATGAGCGCTAATCGTATGATCATGACGCCCAAAATATAACAACACGAAATAATAGATGTATTTAGGCGTTTCATGTAACGCCCCGTAGTCAGCGTATCTCAGCATACTTAAGTTATTATTCATGGTAAGGTGTTGGCTAAACGTGCTTGCTATATATGCTGCCCTATGCCAGTCGGAAATAAACGATAAGTATACAACTACAAGCAGTCTTTCTATGTGCCGTTCACTAACCCTTGAATAAATGAACAAGTAAATAAATAAATAAATAAATAAATAAAATGAAAACAGGTAAAAGTTGCTCCAGAAGCTAAAAGTTGCTTAAGGTTGCTCGAAAGGAAAAAGTTGCTCAAAACTCCAAAAGTTGCTAAAAGTTGCGAACACAATCTATCAAAGCCTACTTAAAGATTGAAGTGGAGTGCAACTAAAAGTCTAGAGTCTAAATGTTAAAATTTCGGTTTCAAGTTAAAGCAGACGTTTCGTAGTAATCTATCTTTTGCATGAGGTTTTCAGTGTAGAGCTGCGTTCTAGGCTTCCTGTGGAACTCTGTACCTGGCTTCATGTACGATGTTGCTTGAACTTGATGGGGCAATAAAAGTCAGCGAGTTTCTGGATCGTTTAATCCGAAGTTTTCTATTTGTACGCGACCCATCTAATCCATCCAACATCAGAAAATTCGAGTTTTAGCAAAAATGTATTTGCTGAAGTTGAGGTCAAATATCCAGTGCACGAGAAAAGCCTGTTAAGGGGAAACGAGCCCTACCATATTTTAATCTTGAGAACGTTTTCAAGTCTCCATGTTTTGCCTCAGGTAATAACTCCCTGAGAAGCGGAAAGACTTGTTTTTCATTCTTTTGTTTTTTCATGCAAAGTGGTACAAACGAAAGCGATCGAAAGCAAAAGCTTAAGACGCTTAGGTTGAGATCACAGGATACTTCGACTCTAAACGTTTTTTTCGTTGTTTCTGTGAGATTAATTCGCATTTCCCGACCGAGTGACACTGCTGATTTGGTTAAAGGTATGTTTATGCCCCTTTTTCTTCAGTAGCCGTGAAACCTTTTACTGCAAGAAAGAATACTCACCGACTAGTCAAATAGACTCTCAAGACATTTTCCAATTCTAATCAACGTAACTGAGATCAAAGACGTCACTAAGTCACATCTGTAAAATGTGATCGTTTACAATGAAAGCAGTTTAAAGAATTCCGTAGAGAAATCATAAATGTTTTGCTAGCGATCACTAGAGATTAATTTTGAAGTAGGTATCATTATGCTTGGAATCAAGGAATTATCCGTGTGTTGCTTTAGCGATCATCGTCAACGAATTCTATTCCATTGAATCAAGACAAAGAAAACACTCATAGTCAACACCGTGACGCATATTCAAGTCATAATAACGTTAATATATAGGACGTGAAACCAATTACCAAGTAATCTCGGTAAAATATCTGTTTGGAAGGAAGGTGGGCTAGAATTTTCAAATATTCGAACCAAACTTTCGAGGCGCACTAAGATATTGGACGTTTTTCTGACCTGCAATCAGGCGTACTTTTCTTTTAAATTAGAGAGGGTGTGAAAAATTGGGCGCGGCATTTTTCACGCCCTCTCTAAAGAAAAGTAGCTCTGATCGCAAGTTAACATTTTTCTGAACAGGTTTACTAGATATTTCGGGGAAGTAGTGAAGAGACTGAAGAGACCTTAGAAATTCCACACATTCACATTGAACAACGCTAAGATTTGACTAAGCTGAGCAATAATCTCATGAGCTATAATTGGAAAAAGCACAACATTTGCAGATTTATAACTTCTATCGTTTTCGCCAAAGTTTGTTTGAGAATCGTATTTTAAGGTGGCTCAAATCAGTTTCAACACTGACCAACAAAAACACCCTTTATTTTGTCTTCAGTTGCTCATATATCAATATCCTGCGAGCAGAGTCTCTTTCGATCTTCCTAGATAATTCGGGAAGAGGAAAGTAGACTCTGCTCGCAGCCTCCACATTTCGCATTGAGCATGCGTTAAAAATTTAAATGTATTCGGTGTCAGTCATGCGTGACCTGTAGCCACAAAAGCACAAAACGAAAACAAACAGTCGGGATATTTTCCAACAACTCTGGCAAACACACAACAATCAAGGAATCATTTCATTGGAAACTCAAGATAGTCCATACTCTTAAAATGCCATTTCATTTTTTTACTGAAAAATTTATAGGTTTCTGTCACACAAGTTTCTGTAACCGACACACATAGGAAAAACTCATGGGAATTCTAACAGTTAAAATTGCCACGCTGTCGTAAATTTCAAAATATTGATGACGCGTGGCGATTGATCATGCGCAAAAGTTAAAAAAACAGGTTTGACAAATCGAAACTGGACTGACTCATCCAATTCTTTGGATGAGCGGCAAATCAAAGAATGTGGAGGCGGCGAGCAGAGTCTACTTTCCTCTTCCCGACTTATGTAGGAAGATCGAAAGAGACTCTGCTCGCAGGGTAATATATCAATTGCTGGAAAGTGATCAGAAAGCCAAGATGAAGTTTCCTGCAAAGTTAAAAGAATTTGGTACGCAATGTGTACATGTGTGAACTTTGATGCTTTCTCCGAAATGTCAACCACACTTGCATCGCATCCCCTCAGCCGTTATCTGATACTCCTCACCTACTTTGTACAATGTACTCTTCGCCTATCCATTACAGTGTTCTCATTTAGACATTACATTCTAATTAGTTAAGTCTGTTCAAATTTAAGTGCTACACGGCCAACGTTTTCGTTCGCCGGTAAATCTGAAGAAACGTTTGCTTGTCGTGACGCTACATTCACGATCATTTCACCCGCCGGTGCTAACAAAAATTGGCCTTGCAAAAGGAAATCAAATAAATGTGATCAACGCATGATAAAGGTTTGACGAAAAGCTTGTATTTGAACAGAGAACGTTGTATCGTTTGAATTAGCGATTTATGCCCAGTAGAACCGAAGATATCATTTTTTTCGGAATTAGCCGTGACGTAGCCTGGGTAGCAAGCGTTTCCCTGGAGCGAAGTGGAAGATTTTTAATGTTTTGACCGCGGGAAAAATGGAGCGAGACAAGAAGGGAAGGCCCCTGCATTCGGAAAACCCGTCACTTGACATGTCACGCCTGAATGCGAGAGTAATGATGCTGTGATCGGCTGTCAAAAAAAAAAAAAAAAAAAATGACCAATAAAATGTTTGGTCTTCGATAGCGGAAATGGCCTTTCGCCAGATTTGATAAGGAAACTTCACTTAACGCTGGTAGCATTTAATTCTACAAAATAGGTCGTTGTTCTCCGAGCAGTTGATACAAAATCATCTGGGACCATGCATGGTAGGTTGACAAAATCATCATTGTCATTATTATTATTATTATTATTATTATTATTATTATTATTATTATTATTATTATTATTATTATTATTATTATTATTATTATTATTATTATTATTATTATTATTTCTTCCGTCTTTGCGTCATTTAGACCTTTCACGACAACCTTAACAAAGCACCACTTCAGTCTTTTCAATGGGCCAACATAGTGCTCACGTACACGTGTTTGGTTTGATATAGATCTAATCTTGATTATTCAAAGTTAACGATTCTTGCGCTAAGTGGCAAGAATAGCCTGCGTGACATTGCCAATTTCATCTTCAGTTTAACTAATTGAGTTCTTGTTCTTGTTGTTCTTTTCAGAGGATTTTACTCTCTTTTATTGTTTTCCCTCTTAGATGGCTTTTCAGATTTCAGAGGCCACCCGGCTATCGTACATCACTGTTGAAAGGATGGAAGGATTCATAAACTATGTTCAATACCGTTTGTCATCTGTGCTGAATCGTTTTGCTACACGCGCATCAGGCTCGTTAAAAACAATTGGCTGCATTACTTACGTTTTGTTTTTCGCCTGGCAAGTTATATTGGCCTCATTCTCTACGCCATCCGGGCATTTGAGACAAGCATCAGCGCAAAGCGTGCCAGTTTCCAAAAAACGCACATAAAGCTCTTTAACCACTCTGCAAATCTGGAACTGATTTGGCTGGTGACGTGG
>NC_090880.1:42222178-42229678 GCF_036669935.1 Montipora foliosa | reverse complement strand
TCCGAAGTTTTCTATTTGTACGCAACCCATCTAATCAATCAAACATCAGAAAATTAGAGTTTTAATAAAAATGTATTTGCTGAAGTTGAGGTCAAATATCCACTTTTCAGGGCCAATAAAACACAACGAAATGACGGAACCGAACAACAACAACTGTTAAGAATCCCAACTGGCCGGTAGCAAACCAGTTGGCTATTTACAAGTGCAGCTGGGAAGTTGAACCAGGGACTACCAGGAAAAAATTCAACGAGTAGTCAGGGCGGGTCTTGAACCCGGGATCTCCGGATCTCAAGGCAAGCACCCTAACCACTGGGCCACACTACCTCCCTTCAGCCGTTCCCTGATACTCCTCACCTACTTTGCACACTGTACTCTTCACCTATCCATCAAAGTGTTTTCATTTAGACTGTGAACTCCTCTAATATTGGTTTGTTTCCAGGGAAATCTGCCAAGACCTCCAATCCACATAAAATATCTTAGGAAACAAAAGAGTGTGTGTGTAAATAAACTTCATTTCGAATTTCCCTAAATTTAAATGCTTTAAATATACAATTCTGCACCCAGCGTTTGAAAATAGAACTGCAAAAGTTACTCTGAATGGGATGAAAATAATTCCGAGCCAGGATATATATATCCTAAGCCACCTTATCCCAAAAGCTGCCCTCAACTGCCCAAGAGAGGCTAACAATCCATAGACATTACCGGGAGTTGCAATCATGGTTATTACAAATGGCTTCCCCTTCACATTTTATCTTTTTGTTAACTAAATCTGTCAATGAGTTATGCTAAAACAATTAGAGGGCTCGTTCTCACTTAGTTTCTATCAACTTTGACAGTTGGCAGTGGGTTTCGCACCTCGCCATCGGCTGATACAAATCTTGAGCCTTGACATATTATGAATAGGCATTTACTGTCTATTGACCACGACGAAGTAATGGAGGTTTGGAAACGTCATTGACTGACTGTCAAACAAGTTGTTTCATAGGCTAAACTCAACTTAAAAATTTTTTGATGAAACCTAAATTGACAATACAATCAAACAAATGAAGATAATAGTATTTGCAACTTTGTTTAACGAATTAACTTAACAAGCAAGGATAAGAGGCATTCCTATGCCATTTAGGTAAACTAAACACTGTGACTGTAGTAGTAGGTCACAGTAAAGTTTTGTCCACCATTTAGTATTGCATATAATGCCCGGGGGGGGGGGGGGGGCAGGGACTTCCATATGGAACAGACGGGGATGCTCGTCAGAAATTTTAAATTTAACCCCTAAAGGAGACCATCTGGGCGTGGCTCAAGCTTTTTGTGACCCCTATAATGTAATGTTCAATATGACAAGGACAAGCTAACACAACAGCACTCATTCAAAATAAATAAAAAATTCTTCCAACAGAGCAAGTTCAATGCGAGCACAAATAAGCTTAAAATTTTAGTCTGTGACACTTATATATCAGATACTTTGAGATTTTGTTGCGAGAGTACTAAAATGACTCCTATGTGCCTATGTGATGTAGTCCGTACCGAATCTTCAGGCCGATAAATAATGCCTTGCATGAGCAAAATAACTCCCGTTTATTAACACCTGAAAAAATAACAAAGAAATGAAATTGCAATCGGTTTCATACTAGGAAATTACAGAGTCAGATTTTCGACAAATCCAAAACATTCATAATGTCGACATTCAGCACCAGCCAAAAATGAAAGACCACATACCTCGGCTTCTCAAAGCAGGAGAAAACAAAACAAAATTTTCTCGAAAGCGGCAAATCGTGGACACAAAAAGGCCGCGCGCCACTTCTTTCCACGCGCTAGTACCTAAGCCTCTGCAAACTCTTGAGGGTCACTTGACCATTCTCGTTTACCGACAAATACCCCGGATGAGAACTTAGTGTGAGCAAAGCCCACAAAAAATTCTTTACTGTAAAATTAGAGCTACCTTTTAAAAATCCCAGATTTAAGGTGGCTCTGGATCAGCAGTGCAGATGGGTGTGATTACGTCACAATAATGACCGCATCTTGTTCAGTAATAATTGGTGATTCCTTTTAATTCTGTAGCCTTTTCAGAAGATTTTATTCTCTTTTATTCTTTTCCCCCTAGATGGCTTTTCAGATTTCAGAGGTTACCCGGTCACCCTTCCTCATCTTTGAAAGGATGGAAGGATTCAGAAACGATGTGCAAGATCGTTTGTCATCATCTATGCTGAATCGTTTTGGGACACGCACATCCGCCTCTTCAAAAACAATTGGCTGCATTGCTTACGTTCTGTTTTTCGCCTGGCAAGTTATTGGCCTCATTCTCTACACCATCCGGGCATTTGAGATGGGCATCAGCGCAAAGCATGCCAGTTTCTAAGAAACGCACATCGAGCTCTTTAGCTATTTTGCAAATATGGAACTAGTTGGGCTAGTAACGTGGCTTTAGTTTGGAAAATCATGAGCTAAGAAGTGTGAGGGCGGTTCTGTGAAGTTACTTCTTGCGTGTACAATTCCATCGTAAAGGAACTTCGTATGTGGATAAAACTCTCACGAAAACCGTAGTGTGGAAGATAACATTAGGGCGACTTCAACGAAAAGGCCACAAAACAGTAATGTCATGGGAACTGCTATTCTTAGAGTTATTTCCATAGAGTTATGTCATAGAGTTAGAGTTAAGTTTCCAAAATCCTGAATTCAAGATTTTGGAAGCCAACATTCATAAAAGCTAAACTTTTGTTTAGGCCTAATTAGGCCTAAAGTTAGCTTTTATGCATGTTTAGGATAATTTTGTATTTCTAAATTCAGGATATATGCCTTCCAAAATCTTAAATATGTCATAGGTTAAAAGATAAAAACAATCGTACTGCACGTGCGGCACGCGTTTTGGCTCGTAACAACGACGTGAGATCAGGGGCATCCAACGATAATCTTCAGTGAAAAATGTACTTGGGAGTCAAACTGTTCTAAGAATTTTGGTTCTACGTTGCCATACAGCTACAGATTTCTTTTATACAAAACATCACCTAAAAGACAAAAGATTCGCAATCAGGGAATTAAAATGGCACTTAAGGACGGTGCCTACTAATTCAAAGGTACCCCGATTTATGATTATGCAGGAAATGTAGATCTTTCCAAGTGTTATTAAAATCCAAAAAGAAAATTGGGGGTAACCACGCCTTTTTTCAAAGATAATTCATGGACAATATTTGGTAGCCTCGCAGCTCCTACAAGGTCTCACCTGATTGGAGACCACCCTTGAGGTTTAACAAAAGAACAAGTAACAGAAACAGTGGACCCTAGAGGATAGAGTTGCGGCCCTTTTGTTTTAGGCCTAGGGTCCATTGTTTCTGTTATTTGTTCTTTTGTTAAACCTCAAGGGTGGTCTCCAATCAGGTGAGACCTTGTAAGAGCTGCGAGGTGACCCACAATATTTGTATAAAGCTCTAAAATACAAAGAAATGTATGGCGTTCTTTCTCAAATTGAAGCTCAATTATCTCTAAAGAACGCATGGTTACCTCCAATTTTCTTTTTGGATACCAAGAGTACTTACCAAGATCTACTTTCTCTGCATAGTTTTAAACCGAGTAAAAATATCCCTGCATTAGTAAGCATCATCAATAGGAAATCCGAGTATCTGGAGATGCGCAGAACGTATGCGCAAGAAAAATAGTAGGCACCGCCCTTAAAAAGGTCACCTAGCAGTTTCGGATGAGCAAATGGTTCGGTTGGAAGTCCTTAGAAGGTAAGCTTCAGCTAGCAATTTCTGAAATGAAGACATCGTTCCCTACAATGTTCGGACACTTCAATTTTTAGCTAAAATTCTTCTAGGTGATAAAAACCTCTTTAGACAGTCTTCATAAGTTACAAAGAGCCTAGAAATTAATTTCTCTCAAAAACTTTTTGCTTTATTTGCTCGTTGGCTACCCTCGGTGAAATCGCCCAATTTGAGGTTTCAGTTAACGTCAACGTGAGCCTACAAATGCGAATCTCTTGTTTTCCATTCTTACTGTGAAACCGCTCGTTCCAAACTTCCCTAACACTGTACGACTCGAACGAGATGGGATCATCGCGTAAGACCTACGAATGAGCAGCGTTATATTTTCAAGGTGCCGTTTTCGTCGATGTCGCCGTCGTAGATCTAAAAATCCTGATGATGCTGGCAAATTCGAAAAATTGATTTACTAGTTCATTTAACATACACCCTTAACGTCTTCAACAACTATACCGGTTCTTATATTTTGCAATTTGAGCCTCAAAACGTTCATGTCGTTAATTAAAGTT
The DNA here is from genome assembly GCF_036669935.1 of Montipora foliosa. Taxonomy (NCBI): domain Eukaryota; kingdom Metazoa; phylum Cnidaria; class Anthozoa; order Scleractinia; family Acroporidae; genus Montipora; species Montipora foliosa. The sequence continues at coordinate 42,225,417 of NC_090880.1, read as the reverse complement.
ATGTCGTCTACCAAGTTCGATTGTCACTGACTGAATTGCTCTTCATTGTATCATGCACGATAAGAAAACCACATTGTCACAAGTGTTTTCTTATTTATTCCTAATTATTTGAGTTAATTGTTCTATTAGACTGCAGTTCTACATGATTTATTTGGATCAGGCATATTATCTTTTAGGGTAGCTCGATCGACATATCGACCAATGCATCGGTCGACATATCGATCGTTACTCGATTGACACACGACTGACACGCGACCAACATGTCGATCGACTGTCGACCGAGAGTAAACTGCTGGTCTACCGATATAGACCATGGACCATCACTCCATGAAAAGTTAACGATACATTACTGACATTTCACCCTCATTTCACCGACACTTATTCTGCCTGAGGGGAAATAATTTTTGGAGTCGACAAAGGTCAACAAGAGCCAGTTACACACACGGTGTATTTTTTCTGTGGGTCGAATTGTTGCCGATATATCTGACTGCTGACGACAGAACGCCAATGAAGTGTCGGTGAAATGACGTTGAAATGTCAGTAACGTATCGGTAAATTTTCATGGAGTTGCGGTCGATGATCTGTATTGGTTGACCAGCGGTCGACTCTCGGTCGACAGTTGATCGACATGTCGGTCGCTTGTCGGTCGAGTGTCGATCTAATAACGATCGGTGTCTCGATCGATGCATTGGTCGCTATATCGATCGAGGTACCCTTAAAGATACATGATCCATTTCTTTTACTTTTATTTGTAGTACTTACAAATTTAAAAAAAATACTAATGAGGAAAATGAAGCCTTTCTTCAGTAACTGATTCTCAGCCTGGGTTTATTCTTTGTCGTATGTTTTTTAAAAATTTGGTTAATCTCAGCCCGAACCGTTCTTAAAAAAAGAACAGTGTAGCCCAAACAAGAAACGATTTTTAGTGTTGACAGTTTCAATGACTTTCGGCCATATTTCATTCACGTGTTTGACAAAGATGTTTGGCTGATAGTCATCGAGAGTGTAAAGGGGGCCGGCAAAATTCGTCCTCATGTTGAATCCGTTTTCACGCGTAGGTTAAATTGGTCATCCTCTTTTTACCTACTATAATTGTAGGTTGAATATGCACTCTAGCTACCTAGTTTAAAGCAGCTATCAACCCGCAAAAAGGACTGAAAACACTTACCTTCTCCCAAGCTCTGTCTTACGCATCTAAATACATCTTTTTAATGTTTCTTATCATCCCATCGGTTTCTGTATTCATACACTTATCCATTCAGTCTCAACATTACAACATGGTAAGCGGACTTGGACCCTCCAGATCTCTATAGTTCTATGTCTTCACCACTCAGTATACACTACAACGACGAACATGCTCAACCCAACACAGTTCTTAATTTCGTTATTTGCTCTTATTGCTGCCGATAGGCAGCCTTCATATTCTTGAAGCAATTGAGAATTTTGTTTCCATCGACTCATCGTTCCATCCTTCGCATTAAGAAACAGCCTATCAGGAATCTTCTTATATGGCCCTGGTCTAGCCAGTAGCAGCTGTGTCACTGTGACAGATGAAATTCACATGTGCTCGCTCAGCGGAAATTTGTGTGTGCTCGCAGCGGAAGAGTCGAGGGCTACGCTCTTTACAGGTAAGTTTGCGGATTTTTACTTTTCTTTGATCGCTTTTGCCGATCTGTTATGATTATTTCTAGTCGAGAAAGCATTCATCAAGGTCATGAAGCTTTCAATGCGCACTCTAGAGGTCGACAGTGTGCATTTATGTCACTTGCAGCTTTGCTTTTCAATCGGCGATCGGATTCGGTCGATTCCTGACATCTTATGTCATGGAGATGGCATGTACTTACATGCACTAACTAATAAAATGGTATCCGATACCAATAGTCTTTCAATAAACGAGTTGCCGGAGGTGGAAACCTCTCAGAACAATTTTGAGTACTGCTTAAACGACAGCAAATTTGACCAAGGGCGCATCGATCGCTCATTTTGTGGCGAAGGGCCATTTGGCTTACTGAAGCAGGTTTTGATTAATGCATTTTCAGATAGTCCAAATGCAATGTTAGTGCTTGATGGTTATGTGATGGCTGTTATGAAAAAATCCAATTTTTTTGTACCTATTTGATTCACATGCACATGCATTAGACGAATTTCAAAATTATCTGTAACCATGTTTTTTTGGAGATAAAATTAGTTATATTTTCGCTGAAGTTCCCATTGTCATATTCACATACAAACAGGCTACTAACGGCAGGACTCACTTTTCAATGAGAACTCCTAGTATAATACTGAGTCAATTGATCTCCATGTATAATAACTAAAAGTAATCTTAACCTGACCCCGAATTTTCTCTAGGCTTAATTTAGGCTCCAAAAAAAGTTTCTTAAATTCATCTGAGTGTGTATTCAATCTAAGTAAAATAAGTATCAGCAATTTAACCTAGGCGTAAACGGATTCAACCTGAGGACGGATTTTACCGGCAACATCAACACTTTTAATTTTGGCTATTGTTTCGTATCTCACTATTAAGGACCGCGCCACATAATACGGAGAAGAATTTTTTTCCCGGGGAATGACTACGCAGAAAAGCAGATCTTAGTTTGGGTTATTGGAATGTTAAATGAAAGTAGGGAATAATCCTACTTTTTTTGGAGATATATGGTTTGATTTTTGAAAAAGTGACCACTTAGAATTTTAAATTTTTTGCTTAAACAAAGAAACGTAAGTTTTTGTCAGTTGTTATCGGCACAAACGTTAATAAAAGGAACGGAAAAGATATTTAAAATAAATAGGAAATTGCAACCGGATGATCATGTAAATGTGGTTTTTATCACAAAAACGTGAACACAAAGCCATTTTTGAGGCTGACAGCCCTCCAGTGGAGTCACAAAAAGCGCTCTTTATCAATTTTACACGGATCCAAAAATCAATCCCGAACTCAAAGAGCCTCAAACTAAAATAAAAAAAATAATAAGGGTCACCACGGGATTTTAAAAGTAAAATTTTCAGCTTTTTGTGGATTGATTTTTGCAATTTTGTCACTCCTCTCCCATGTGAATTAATACATTTGCACCTGTTTTTGTGGTGCACTCTGGGATATTCACAACGGCGACAAGTAGTTTTTCAGTTTTTGAGTGGATATTTCCTTGCTTCTTTGGGAAGATTGGATCTTGTTTTCGGAAAATGGCTCTTAATTGACCAGAGTAACGTTGTATATGAAGAGAGAAATCATGACGTGATTCTTG
>NC_090880.1:42204678-42217178 GCF_036669935.1 Montipora foliosa | reverse complement strand
GTTCCAGTTTCATCGACTTAATTGTGGACTCATTGTTCTGAACCCATAATCCTGGAGAACAACTGGTAGCAGAGCGAGGTTTCTAAGTTGATTCGACTTAAATTTGTATGTGTTTGTAACCGAACACGAGACGGCCGAACGACTTAAAAAGGACAAAGTGCAGTACAAAAACCGCTTAAACAAGAACCAAAACAAAGTAAATGATGACTTTGGAGGGAGGAATGGCTTCGAAAATGCAGTTGATGGAACTTTTGAGTCTTCTTTCTGCGGCTTTTGAAGAATTAGTGCAGTCGAGAGTTTAGAAACACATTATGAGACTGTTGGACACTTATCGAGACTTGCCGCCGTAGCACTCGAACTTGAAAAGATGGAGGAAGATCTCAGCCGCATTGAAAGGCTTGCAACAGGATATCTAAACGGCGGTTCCACTCAGGGTGATATTCTAAGCGCTTCCAGGGCAGCACCGAACGGACAATCTACAATCAAAGAGTGATCGGAGCGCCATGAACAAGAAATTATTACGCGTGAACGGGAGTTCACGAAAGTACTACACGAGTTGAGAGGAAACACATGCAGAACGTCAGAGAAAAGTAGAGCGGGGATCATTGCCTAAAGAACAGTAACGAAAAGAACAACCTTAGGGAGGTGAGTCGGCAGTAATTGAGAACATTGTAAACGTTAGAGAGAAAAGCTCAGAGGAACAGACTGAAACGAAACTCAATCATCAGTTCCATACTTGTGTTCATCAACGTCCATTACTTTAAATGGTGCAGCCTCAGTGTATCCCTCGAGTAGTTTTGTGCATTCATCACCTTACGAATGCCAACCAGGAAGCAGAGCTTGATAGTGGGTTCCTCTATATCACTATACAACGCAAGTTCAACAAGAATCCTCTGGCCAAGTATAAGCAGTGGGTCTGTGAGAACCGTAGAGTTGAGAGTGTAAGGACTTTAAGAGAGTTTATTGACATAGATTCAGAGTTTTTGACCACAGCGTCTGAAACAATAACACGTGTACTCAGTGTGTCCATAAAAGAGAGAGCATTCCTTGCCAAAGTCCCTGGCCACAATAAGAGATATGTGAAGAAATGCAAGGCCTGCAAGGAATCTCATGGTTTGTGGGCCTGTGAAAAGATGTCAGTAGATGACAGATGGAACATAGCTAAAGAGGATAAACTGTGTTTTAGATTTCTCAGTAATGGACACCGTAGAGAAGCATGCTTCAGAAGCAGGGTCTGTGGATTGATGATGAACATCCAAAAGAAAGCATTGGTAGCTAACGAAGCCAATTCATATAATGCATCAAGAGCCAATGCCATCACTGAGGGGGAGTCAAATGAGAGAACCCACACAGACAACACAGGAACAGGCCCTGTGCCACCGTAGCTGTTTTCAACATTGAGAACGGTTCCTGTCTTTGTGATCAATGCTAAACGAAGGCTAAAAGTAAACGCACTCCTCGATGAGGCCAGAAGTAGGACATACTTGACTAGCGACATTGCGGCAGCACTGGGACTTGAAGGCACCCCACACGAACATACAGTTCATGTACCGAACGACAACCAGGAAAAGTTGGACACATCAGCAGTTGAATTCGCGATCAGCAGTTCTGATGGAAAAGTATCCAAACTAGCTTCTGCTTACACAATTGAAAAGGTCACCGAAGATATGAGAGTTGTGGATTGGAGTAAGCAAAAGGACGAGTGGGAGCATCTTAAGAGCATCACGTTTCCGGCAGTAGGACCCAGACCCACTGTAGAATTGTTGATTGGTGTGGATCAGGCTGATTTACTGTACTCATTAGAAGATGTGAAGGGAAAGCCAGGAGAGCCTATAGCTATATTAACTGCGTTGGAGTGGACTTGCATTGTCAACCCAGACGTACCGGCCGGGAGAACTCGGACAACCTTCACGTTCTTTCTGAATGATGCACAAGCCTTATTAGTCTTGTTCGCCGCTACTGAGACATAGAGGAACCTAAAGAAACTCTGATTGTCAATTCCTATGAGAAGTTTGCAATAGATACAGTTTCTAAGTCCGTGACATTTACTGACGGCCACTACTCTATTGGAATGCCTTGGTAATGGGACAATGCCTTGTTACGTGATAACTACAGCATGGCCTTTCCCCCATCTGCAAAGCACTGTGAAAGACCTAAGGCGGTCCCCAAAGTTTGGTGAAGCCTAAAAACAAGTGAATAGATCCAATCCTATCAAGACAAAAGATACATCCATAAAGTGACACCTGAAGAAGTCAAGCCAGATCAAAAGTTAACTGAATAGAGGGTAATGTGCTAGATTTCTATCCCATAAGAACCATGTGAGCGTTAGCCCTATTGATGGAAATGGGCACACACAAGGACAGAGAAAAACTCTGACCAGGGTGGGAATTGAACCCACGACCTTCGGGTTAGATCTCCGCCGCTCTACCGACTGAGCTACAAGGTCAGACGGGAGCAGGCCGTGAGAACTGAGGATGTTAAAGTCACGGCAATGAACATGTACAAGTACAAGGAAAGCTTACGTTTATACAAACGTTGGCCGTGTAGCACTTATATTTTAAACAGAGTTAACTGAATAGAGGGTAATGTGAAGTGCTAGATTTCTATCCCAGATCAAGTCTGGTATTTACCCCACTTCCCGATATTGAGGCCAGAAAAAGCAACAACCAAGACCCGTATAGTCTTTGATGCCTCTGCAAAATTTAACGATATGTCCTTAAATGACGTTGTGCTTCAATAACCTAAACTACAGAATGACTTGTTTGAGGTGCTACTCAGATTTCGCCATGACCCTGTAGCCTTAATGTGCTATATCAAAGAGATGTGAAGACAGCAGTAGAATTGTACAACCAGCTATCACGGCTGTGGATCTCTGCGGGAATGTACCCTAGAAAGTGGTTGTCAAACGAGCCAGAGGTGTTACAGTTTATTCCATCATCGGAATGTGCTACAGAAGTTGATCTGGACCGGGGTGAACTACCGCCCACCAAGTTTATGCAAGTTTCAAATTAATCCATCCCCTGAAAAGCATGTCTATTCCAAACCCAGTTTTTTAAAGAAGGTAGCAGCCTTGTTTAACCCTTTGGGTTTCCTGTCTCCATATACAGTGCGTGCTAAGGTTGTACTTCAAGAGATATGGGCAAGCGGTGTGGTTTGGGACGAGCCAGTCAGCGTGAACGTATCACTTAAAGCATCCAGGTGGTTTGAAGAAATCTGTGCCCTAGTAAAAATTCGGATTCCCCGATGTATGAGAACTCCAACTGCAGTAAAGGAAGTGATCTTGCACACCTTTGTTGACTCATTTCAAGAGGCATATGGAGCGGTTTCTTACCTCAGACACCTTTATGAGGATGAAACCATAAGCTGTCGTCTTGGTGTGTCAAGATCACGCGTTGCACCCCTGCAGACCATCAGTATACCTTTATTAGAGTTAATAGCTGCCATTTTGGGACTTAAGCTGAGTCAAACGGTTGGCCAAAAGCTTGGCATAAAGAAAGAAAAATGGAGCTTTTGGTCTGATAGATTCGACGAATTGTACTGGATCCGTGGACAGAGCTGGAGGTTTAAGCCATTTGTGGGAAATCGTGTGAGTGAGATTCAAGCCTTGACCGATCCAGAACAGTAGAGATATGTTCTCTACAGAATTTTGAACGACTTCAGGAAGGACTAGAATTGACAGTGCGGGTTCAAGGTCCTGCGGGACACGAGTCTCTGAGCTGGTGTTGCATCTACCCCTTCTGTCGGTGTGTTTCTGTAATTTAACAGGGCTAACTGACCACTTAGTTTCTTTACCGTCGCGGGCAGTGTTCTTGAAAAACTGTTTCACAACCTTGACAAAGGATTCCACTTTTCCATTAGCTTTAGCCGAAGTAACATGGTTTAATTCAAGATGACTTAAATCTCGTGAAATTCTTGATTGATGAATTGAGGACCATTATCTGAAACAGCCGTGTCTGGAACATTTTGTCTGCTGAAATGTTCTTTACGTACTTGAATGATTGGTGCTGTGGTGTCCTCAAGCTCACTCACTTCAACAAAATCCGAGTTGTAATCGACGACTGTGTGATAATCCTTTCGTTCTACAGTAAACCCTTAATTCGGTGGCTACTCTAGATCTGGTCTGGGTTCTGATGGCATTAATTGCATCAGCTAACGAGAATTCCTGGTATGAAACTCGGCGCAAATGTGGCACCTTTCAACTAGGGCTTTGATTTCAGCACTCATACCAGGCCCGTACACTACATCTTTAGCCTCTGGTAAACGTGAAGCAATTCCTTGCAATTGATGACTAGAATGTATCTTTGAAAGCATTTCTGGACGTAGGACTTTAGGAATTATCACTCTCTGGCTCTTCAACATCAGACAGTTATTGTGGAGTGAAATCTCATCGCGGTAACTTCAGTGCACAGTCTCTTTTCGCAAGCTATCTTGTTAAGACTGTAGTTTTGATGGTTTCTAGGACAACGTCTTGAGCAGTGCATCTATGTAGCTGTGCTAGCCTTTCTGGATCAGAGACACTTTCATGAAATCAAATGGAGTGAGTTCAAGTTCAAGAGCAAAAACTTGAAAATTGTCGGTCATTTCTTCCTTGACTGCTAGTGTAGCTCTAGACAAATTATAGGCCACAAACATCTGCGCCCCAGGCTTGCATCTTTAGAGCCTCAGCAGGAAAAGACAATAGCCAGACATTCCTTCTCTATCTGTGTATATTGTCTTTCAGTTTGTGACAAGTTCCTTGAGGGAAACTCGACTGGTTGGCCATTTTGAAGTAACGCTGCTCCTAATCCATACTCACTCGCATCACATTGGACCGTTACTTCCTTGTGCAGCTCATAATACTTGTGCACGTACAGGATGCTGGACTACTAGCTCTCGCTTTTCCTGGAAGGCTGACTCCTGCTGCTTGGACCAAACAAACTTTGCTTCTGTCTTGGTCATTTATCTCAATGGCTAAGCAACTTCAGATACTCTTGGTGGAAACTTCGATAAGTAATTTCTTTGATTTCTGCTTCGGCATCTCCTGAACGGCTTTTACCTTGTCGCGATCAGCCTTCAACCCATTCTAGATCGGTGGTGATCAAAAGTCCCCATAAACTTGACTTGCGACTTTCTGAGATTCATTTTGCTTCTGTTTAAGTGGGCATTGACCTTACTTGCACGCTTGCTCTAGGAGCCAAGATTCGCATCATGATTTTTGTTTGCTTGAATATCATTCTCTCCATATCCTATCACTAGTGTGCAATCTCTAACGACTGCAACCTGGGCAAACTTATTTATAGACAAACTTAGGTATTTGCAGTGACCAAAAGAAGTCCAAAAGGTCGTTTTAAGACTGCCTTCGTCTTATTGAGCTTGGTAAAATCCATCTTTGGTATCTACAGTACTAAAAACTTTGGCCTTACCAAGTTTAGGCAGCAAATCCTCTAGAGTGGGCATTTTTTAATGATACGTTGAGCGGATAACTGCCTTGTTAAGAAATTTAGGATCAAGAAAGATATTGTGACCTTGTCAGGGGTTGTTACCACTACCACGCTGCTTATTCATTCGTTTGGTTCCAGGACTTATTCCACTTCCTTTTCTCTCCAGGTCATCAAGCTTGGCCTTAGCTTTGTCTCTCAGGGCAACCGGTACTGGACATTAGTTATGTCATTGTACTGGCTTGACTCTAGGATCAGTGATAATGGATGTATTCCCAAGATGGCCTACAGTAGACCTTCAAGGACATCTTTGTATAGTGTGACAGAATATACTGCTTGGTCAGGTAACCAGTCTGTAGGACATGAGTGGACTCTACAGGAGCTATCTCTAATTTGAGAAGTCCTAACTGCTTACAAGCTCTTCACCACTTGAAAACTGAGTTCATGAAGCTTGCCACTTCCGTCAACTGTGAGAGTCGTCTCGCCGACATGCTGCATTGAGGTGCCATCAAACAACTTTAATTGGACATTAGACTTGTTCGGCGGTTGATTCCCATCCTGTAACAAGTTTCTCAAATCTCTCTAGCTAATCCCATTACGAGTACTACCTGTGTCTAATTGACATGTGAGCTGCTCTGTGTACTTTCCTTCTACTACGAATGAAATACTGGACATCAACTGTTTGCCACACCCTTTGATTGTAGTGATCTCTTCTATTCTTCAGAATCATACTCTACTGACCGCAAAACCTACATTTCCAATTTCTAGCCAGAGGATTTGGTGATGTCTTCTGATTTTGAGGTTTACTTATTTTCTTGCTAGATTTTGGTTTTGGTTTCACATTCATCAAGTGTAGCACTTCACTGTTAAACTTTCTCAGAAGGCTGTAACGGCTTCAGCTGTTTGTTAGTTATCTCACTTGATTTTCACAAATCAAAAGCTTTATCTAGAAGTTAGCAAATATTTTTTTCTCAGCAATCTAGCTTTTGTGCCTTTATTTTGAATTCCCATCACTAGCCTGTACGAATAATTTCTTCAGTCAATGTTCCAAATGCATAATTATGCACATGACGACGCAAGCTTTCTCAGTCTATGGACATAGCTGTCAACTGTTTCTCCAGGCGTTTGCAAACAAGAATTAAACACGTACCTCTCACAAACCACGTTCTTCTTAGAAATGAAATAACTTCTCTAGCGATTGCAATGCTGAATCAATCGTAACGTCTTCGCTGCCAAAATTCAGTAAATATAGATTGAGCGTGGGGGGTCAAAGTGCTTGATTCTTAGCATTTACGGCAGTTGCTACTTGGTAATCTTTCCACTGTTGCTTAAAAAAACTCCCATGTTGCTTGTGATATCACCTCGACAAACCAAAGCAGCTGGTACGGGAAAATTCGAAGGAAAACTGTAAATTTGAGTCGGTGGAGGAGTGGTGTCGGACGTGGTCGCTGATTTAAATCGCTTGTTACAGTTTGGTCTGTTTAACAAGTATTTCTGGCTTCGCTCCGTTTCAGTAACTGCTGCGACTGAAAATCAAACTAAGTGAAGAATTTTCAGCACAGTCCGCTCATTTCACGGTTGGAAACCTCACTAAAAAGACCCCATGTTTCGGGTTTCAACATAACACAACCGCTCGTGACAATTTATTTTTAGGGTACTTCGCCCTCATTGTACCACGCGAGCGAGATGGAATAATCGTACCAGACTTACGAATAGTGCAAAGTGATATTTTGAGGTGACCTTTTCGTCAACCTTGCCGTCATAGAACCTTAATAGGAAGCTTAAGCAACGGCAACGGAGACGGCAACCAGAACGTCGCAAATTTGCATATTTTGTGGGAAAAAACAACTAGCTTTGCACGCCTTGCACTTGCGCTCTTCACTTTTGTCCTTTTCTTTGCCGTCGTCAGCAAAACAGCAACGTGAAATAACCAAATTTGAGGCATTATAAGCCGTTCCGACCAGTGTCTATTTGAGGAACTACCACACCCTAGTCATATTAAAAAGGCTGAAGTAGTTACGAAGTGATTACAACAACGTGAATTTATATTTTGAGATGAGGTTTTCGTTGCCGTCGCCGTCGTCGTTGCTTAATAGGGAACTTAAGCAACGACGACGGCGACGGCACCGAGAACGTCATCTCAAAATATAAATTCGCGTCATTGTAATCACTTTGTAAACATGTCAACCCTTCTATATGACAAGGGTGTGATAGTTCCTCAAAAATGACATTGGTCGTAACGGCGCTTAATTTAGGGGAGAAAATAAAACTTTAGCGTCAAGTGCTGACGTTCTCCTTAAAACCAAAAATTTGACTATTTCACGTTGTTGTTTTGCTGACGACGGCAAAGAAATGGACAAAAGTGAAAAACGCACGTGCAGGGCGTGCAAAGCTATTGTTTTTGCCTACTAAATATGCACATTTGTGACGTTTTCGTTGCCGTCGCCGTTGTCGTTGCTTAAGTTCCCTAATGACTTTTTGAAAGTTGGTTTACTAGTTCATAGCTGTTACGTAATGATCGTGTTTCGTGCATTTGTACATGAAGAACTGATTTTAATTCTCTTCGATTCAAAGGGAATTGAGTTGCTCCGCGATTCGGCAGGTATTTTGTAAAAGTCACAGGTCATTGTCTTACCAAAACAGAAAGTATCCTAAACATTAATAAAAGCTAACCTTAGGCCCAAAAACTTTTGTTTAGTCCTAATTAGGCCTAAGATAAGCCTTACGCATGTTAAGGATACTTTCTGTGATAGTAAAACAGTGTCCTGTGACCTGTGACCTGTAAAAAATATCAGCCGTTCACGTTTCAGAGGAATAGAAAAATAGAGAATGAAAGGATCGCATTTGTTTTCCCATGTTGTCGTCAAAGGCTCCAGTTGATATGACAACGTTGTCAGTACGCAGAGAACCGCAAAAATATGTGTTAGATTGCGTGCCGAGCGTGAGCACGACTCTTTTTCCTCTTTAACCAATGCAATTATTATTTTGGGGCGTTGTCGTAATCTTAGGCGCCGTCGTTTCTTTAACTCCCTATTGGTGCATAAAGGAGTCGAGCGTTTCTTCCCCTTCAGCTGACCAAAGTCGTCCACATTACATTATAAGGGGCTGAATCTTCTTCTCTCAGAAAAGGGCATTTTAGCTTTTTGGACTTGCAAATGATTCTAACCGTATGTCATTTTGTCCTGAGTTGTGTTAATAGATTCCATAAGAACTTTACTCGAATTATAACCTTCAAAAGCTCTCGTTTTCTTGCAATTGCTTCAGCAAAGTAGATTGTATTGCCGGGTTGCTTGGCGACGGGTGAAAAGGCAACTGAAGAATCTGAGTCATGGTAGACTATAGACAGGATTTCGAACCGACGACCGATAAGACCTGTGGTATGCTCTAGCCATTGAGCTACTAAAACTAACTGGAGAGCTATGTCGCTTATCTAGCTAGAACCTGAATGAACAATGTGTCCAGCTGGTCTGGCTGCGGGTTCTATAAAATCGTCCTAGTCGCAAGTTGCTAACAACTGGTTCAAATTCCTCCTACTGGCTTCTTACATCTTAAATACATCAGGTTGCTTTCAAAAACTCACTATTAATTCATGACCCTAACGTTAACAGCCTATTAAAACGTCGATAAAACGTCACTTGGTCACCTGCATAAGCTAAAATATTCCTCATTGGAATTCTTGTATAAAGAATACGGAGTAATGAGGGCTGGTATTTCTTGTATGCTAATGTATTCCCATCGCATTTAAAACTTTGTTGGGACTCCGGAGGGACACGCTTTTTGTGGAAATGCTTTTAGGCCCTGTTTACAAGCAGGTAGGGTAACCCTTACCCTAGCAAGAGGGTTACCCTAGCACTCACATATTTCTTCTTTTTTTCATTGGCGTGTTTACAAGGCAGCTAGGGTTACCCTGGCGCAAGGGTAACCCTATCTGAGTGCTTGGGTTACCCTAGCTCCAAGGTAATCCTAGCTGCCTTGTTAACGCTCTGCTAGGGACAACTCGCCTACCCGGGACAACTTTTTAGCGGTTTTCATTGGGTTTGCGATGCTGGCGGTTACCAACCACGCAAAGTTGTCCCGGGGGGGAGAGTAACCCTACCAGTTAAATTTTGCTTGTAAACCCCTTCTGCTAGGGTAACCCTTGTAGTTGGGTTACCTCTAAAAACACGGCTACTCCTCGTGTTTTTAAACCTGATAAAACACTGCGGCTCGTTTTGTTACACAAGACTGCGTTTTCTTGCTTTCAAGTTCATATTTTTTCTAGTTGCGATCCTTCCTAATAACGTTTGTGTCATGCAAGATATATTTTGATCAATTTTTACCTGTGGGTAGCTAGGACGGTTATTGGAAAACTTAAAATTTGCAATTTTTATTTCTGTGCTGTTGTTTCTTCGTTTTTAATATTAAATGCAAAAGTCCCGCTTGTAATCACATGCACGTCAGTTGCTTTCAATTTTAGCTGTCAAAAGCGCAGGTGATCAAATAAAAGATGATGCGCTATTAGCTTATATCAGGCGTGCAGTGAATTCGAAGTTAACAATATATCATTTATCTTGGCATCAAAAATTGCCTGAAGTCAAGTTGATGGGCGAGAAGTTGCCTGTATGTGGTAGAAGTTCACAGAAGTTCGTTTGGCAAGCTGGTATTGTATGCCCTTTTTTCCGTTCCTTGGGGTGATAGTGAGGTAGGCTTCGCGTTAAGTGCGATCTCACATTGCAGTTCCCGCTACTGCTTGCTTGCCTGATTTTCTATAGAAAAATCTGCTTACAGCTTTTTCTACTTTAAACGAAATGAATCTTTCGGTTTGGCATAAGCTCACAGGCCTAAAGGAGCGTTTGTGGTATGATGTCAGCCAGGACAAACCGACCCAACATTCATTTAACATGGGGGAAAAGTTCAAAAAGGAGAGACAAAAACAACTTAACTCGGCGGGGAGCCATTAAGCTGAAGGGTTTGAGAAAACATGGCAGACAAAGAAGATTATATAAAAGCAAAATGAGCGAAATTAAAGAAGCGAGCATTCATCGGAATTGAAATCGCTACTGTTTCTCACTGATTTCGTCTCTGAACTAGGAAGGCTTTCTTTTCCATGAAGGTTTTCTCTACCATTTTTTTCAGATATTTCTCGCATTAGTTCTTTAAGCATCCCCAACTAAATGCTTGCAGCTTAAAACAGTTTCTATAGCTCAGTGTCAGCCATTTAGACACCGTGAAAAACAAGAGTTTAGGCTATGTTGAAATAATTTATATATGAAATTTTGCGAAATTCTATCCTCGTGATCTTTTGAACATTTAGGAACAACAACTATTATCGGAAAATGCAAATACTGCACGGCGCAATATCTTGACACAGTTTTAACTGGGGCCGATTTTGAGGTTTAAGATATGTTCAGTTACGGTGGGCGAGGAAATTTGCCTGTCATCAGAGATTTTCCCACTTTTTGCTCAATCATCGTTTCATCAGTGCTTTCGAAGCGTGGCCCATATTTACTCATATTTAGCCCAAATATGAGTAGTAACTTTGACAACAGTCTCTTGTTTTGGTCAAGAGTTACGAAAGCTACGAGATTAAAATCATATTGCCAAAGTGCAGGTGTATTTCATTCACAGAACATATTGATGGTCATATGAAAACACAGTACTATGCCTTACACAGCAGTCTCAGTGTGGAGCTTTTAACGTTTTGAACGAACTAAAGAGACTGAGTTGCGAACACCATTTAGTGTTAGTAACGGAAGCATTGGCTTCCGTCAGGGACACCCAAGGAGCAAATATCTGTTCGGAAGAAAGGTGGGCTAGAATTTTCGAATATTTGAACACAGACTTTCGAGGCGTCCTAAGATTTTTGACATTTTTCCGAACAGATTTCCTAGATATTTCTGAAAAGTAGTCGAGTCTGAAAAAGTGCTTAGAAAATTCGAAACCACATTGAAGAAGTATTTTACCGAGCTGAGTAATAGTCAACTGTGATGTTGGATGCAAAATTTGCAGATTTATATCTTATATCGTTCGTGTTCTTGTTGAGAACGTCCTTTAAAATTTTCTGGGGAAAAAAGGGCGACTTCATAATGTAAAGGTTTTTTTCAGACCCGTTACGACCTAGAATTCAAATTTCTACAGACCTGAACTAAGTGGTCCTAGAACATCATATCAGCTAAATATTTTGTATGGAAGTTACAAAATCACTAAACGATCTTTCAAAGCGTTGTGGAAACCACTTTAGTAATTCTGATATTATGCAATAAGAATTTACGAAGACACTTTTCACATGCATCTTTTACATCAGGCAAATAGGAAAGGAAATAACCTCATATTTATTTTTACGTTCAAACTGAATGATCCAACTGAATGAATCAGCATAAACAAGTTTTGTAAAACAGTTATTGAAGTAGATTTTGTGAGAAATACCCATGACAAATAAAGTACCTATATCATAAACATTTTTTGAGACTTCAACAAAAATGACTCAACATGTCTTACAGTTTGCACCAACAATAGGGGAGATATCGTTGACGTCACTTATTGTCATTAATGTGCCAACCTGACTGCCATTGGCTGTCGAAACAAAGGGTCTTTTGTTCCTGTGGTTGGTACATTTAAATAACAAAAGCAATGTTTGTAAACAGATATCTTCCCTAAAGGAAGTTTAAGACGCCAAAAGCAAGAATATTATTGGTTAAAAAGGAAAAATAATCGTCTCGCACGTGTGGTACGCATTTCAGTACATTTCTTTGCCGTACTCCACAAAACAACTTTTGAAATTACCAAATTTAAGGATTTGACGACAACGCAGTGAGCATACAACAATGAACCCTTTTTTTTCCTATTCGAAGAACAGCCAAGAGCATCCATGCATTCCCTTTTAATCCAATCGTGAAGCGGAGACGACATCTCGGGTCAGGGACAATGAATGATATGATTAGAGCGGTTTTCAAATAAGTGTCTTAAAACCAAAACCAAAGTAATTACTTTGGCCAATCAAAAAGGACGGAGACCATCCAGTAAACCAATCAAAACTCGAAGTAATTACACGTTGCCGGCACAAAGTGAGGGAAAATGTGCACGCGCACTTTGAACAAATCACTG
>NC_090880.1:42179678-42192178 GCF_036669935.1 Montipora foliosa | reverse complement strand
AAACTCGTTCGGGAACGTTGAAACTGGTCTCGAAATGTTGTTTACATGGCCTTAGCCGGTTTCTGATGATTGGCTTACGCAGCGTAGCGTAGACCAATTTCACGAAGTGGTGTTACGCAGTGAAACTCCTGGCAGTTATCACCTCTGCGATTGCTGCGACCGTTGCAGAATTAGAAAGTGGTTCTACTATTTGTGAAACTTGTCTTGTTACACGGTGCAGTGCCTCCTGAAACTTGGTTCGCAGCGCCTTTGCACACGATTTTCAGCTAAAAGTTTCAACGTGTAACAGCGGCTTAAATCGTGTATTTTAAGAAGGTTTGTTGCGCAAAGTGGAGAAAAGATTATTCCATAACAACGTGCGAGAATTTTCCTTTTAATACGACAATTCTCCTTAACCTCTTGATATGAATAATGCCGAAATAAGGACTTATTAATTTGGCCAGAGAGAAAAATTTATTCGGCTGAAAGAGTTCATGAAGCTTTATCACTGATTGAATATATAAGGCGGCTCAAGATTTGTACACTATTCCAAAAGATTTGAAGTTCTTAACAACTTTTCACTTCGAAAGAAACAACTCCACGTTTCTTTGGTAAAATCAACAATAGACGGATGGCTAGCTCATTCCACGCTTCCTCTAGCTTCCTATTTTTATTTCTTAATTAATTATAAGTAGTGTTTACATGTCAGTTTTATTAATGTACAAAATTTATATCCGTTATTATTTATTAGTATAATCAGAAGCACGTGACCTTGAAGCGGGTAACTTGAAACTCTTTTTCTTGGAACAATGCTGGGGATTTTATGCCCATATATGGACAGAAATAAGATCGAAGCGAAGCTACACGCGCGGGAAAGTTACACACAAATAAGCAAGTTTTTAAACTCGAAAAAGCTAGCTCTCCACCAGAGTTAGAAGCTTTAAGGTCATGAGCTTCTGGTGTAATTACATAGGTGATTATTGAAAATTGTCTGCGCTGATTGGCTGCACTTGAGGTGATTATTACACGGGAAAATACTCTAAGCAGTTTTTTTTTTCAAAATGGCCGCAAGCCGTTTTGTCGAGGTAACAGACGAAGAAATTAGTTGTGTAATCACCTATGTAATTATAATAAAATGATTATTCACCTCAGGCTCGGTGAATATATTGGTGAATAAAAACCTCGATTTTGTCTCGTTCTTTATTCATTGATATTCAACTCGCCTTCGGCGGATAATTGTTAAACATTAATACCTTGGACTTCTCTGCATCAGTTGAACAGTAAGGAAAACGAAAGCTTCGGCAACTTTGGTCAACTGTGCACATATCATCAATATTTGCATATCTTAGGCCCGACTCAGACGCCATACTTTTCATGAGCCGTCATAAATTACGAAAAGTACGCCTGTTGATTCAGACGTCGTACTTATAATGATTGGCCGATCCACAGCCGTTCCTAATCCATTTCCAAAAAAACAATATATTTTGTCAGCGATTTGTATGTAGAAGGCACAATTAACATGGTTTGTGACTTAAAACGGTTCGGCATATGAAAAGTTCGACGGCTAAATCAAAGCCGGTCCGCAGCCGTGCTAAAGCCGAAATTCCCGGCCAAAACAACGGCTGAGCAGTTCCAAATTAAACTAGCCGTTCTTAAGTGATTCAGACGCAGAACTTTTCATGTACTTATTATAATTAATTGAATGTATTATGTTCGGCTCATGAAAAGTGCGGCGTCTGAATCGGGCCGAGTATCAAGTATTTATGAGTCAATGAGTCAATGAGTCATGAGTCAATGAGTCAACGAGTAAGGGCAGTTAATTAAACCACAAAAAGAAAGCTAAAATTTCAGAGAGTGCTTAGGCCTAATCACTGAAACGAGGGCTTAGGCTTAATCAACAAATTATTGCTATATTGACTGTGAGTCCATTGACTCATGACTCATGACTCATTGACTCATTGACTCATTGACTCATTGACTCATTGACTCATTGACTCATTGACTCATTGACTCATTGACTCATTGACTCATTTGACTCATAAAACATGCGTTCTCATCGGGCCTTACTTACTCTTCTTTGTCTTAGGGCGTAAATAAATTCGACTTAGTTGATATAAGTTTGGGCTGCCTGCTTCTGATATGTCTCCTCTTTTGCGCATCTGACTAGTAATCCTTTGAAATAATTTCAGTTGAAAGAAACAGGCCCATATGTTTACACCACAAAAGCAAAACAAGTGGGAGTCAAATTCGAAAATGGAAAGGTGACCAGTACGTCGTTTGATCAAATCACATTCAACAAGACACTGACAAAAAAGGAATGTCCGAAATGCTCTAAGCATGACCAGGTTTGTTACTCAGTTTGTCAACAAGTGAAGCTAGTATGATCTTCTTCGTTATGAACGCAATTTATACAATTGCGTAGAGAAGCCTGAAAAATTTAGGACTTCAACGGGGTTTGAACCCTTGACCTCGCGATTCCGGTGCGACGCTCTAACCAACTGAGCTATGAAGCCACTGACGTTGGCAGAACCCACAAACGACCAGCTCCCAACGTCAGTGGCTTCATAGCTCAGTTGGTGAGAGCGTCGCACCGGAATCGTGAGGTCACGGGTTCAAACTCCGTTGAAGTCCTGAATTTTTCAGGCTTCTCTACGCAATTGTATAAATTACGTTCATAACTGCGAAGATCATAGCTTCACTTGATTTCATATCCGCAGTTCATATATGATTCATTTCATATACCATTTCACCAGTATGTCAACAACAGGTCCCAGAATATCCTATACCAAACTGCGAACCGGATCGGCTTTGGGTTGCTTTGATTTGCTCTTGAATGAGCTATGCCGGGTATTGCAGCGAACCTCTCCCTTTTTCTCGAAAGGCTTTTTCCCACTTGAAAAGCTGTTGCTTTTATCGTCAATTCCTCAGTTGCTCTGAATTGACCGTTATCGTTTATTTCGAAATCTCACTGTTTCATGGATTTCATGAGAAAAAGCACAAACTCTTTTTTTATACGAACGTAAGAATTAGGGGCTGAGCTTGAAAGTTCTTATTTTTGTGCGACTTGAGCTTGAAAATGTTATTAACATGTTGATAAAGTTGTGTGGTATACTAAGTTTGACTACAAATTGAATACAATTAGCCCATTTCCGAGTTGCTATTTGCCTCAGTTTCAAAGCGAATCCTTGTACGCAACCACTTGAACGGAAATGAGAGGTGTATTTTTAGGAAAAAAAATAAACGTATTATCATTTGAATGGTTGAGCACCAAGACTCATTTTGAACCAGAGGCAAACAGCAACTCGGAAATATGGCCTATTGTTCTTCAGTCTATCATGCAAGAGGATAACCACATTGTTAATGTCAAAAAAAACGTCCTTAAGTATTTGAGTTAATTGTCCTGTTAGACTACAGTTTTAAATTTCTGTTACCTACTGCTCACAAAAACCAAAACAATGGAAAACAAAAGAGCAAAATAAAGACGACGCTCTTCTAAACTGACTCTCAGCTTGGGTTTGTTATTAGCGTGTTCTTTAAATTTTGGATAACCTCAGCCTGGACGTTCCAGGGGCGTAGCCAGAGGGGTCCTGGGGTGCCCGTGACTCCCCCTCCCTCCTTGTGATAGTCAACAACATAATAGTTACCATAATTTATGTCACCTGGAAATTACTTCATCAACGCAGCTATTTTGTAGGCTTGTTCCCCCCTCCCGCTCCCCTCCCCCCTCCCTCCGCGCGCTCACTGCTCATCCGAAAAATTGTCCCTTTCACTAAAAACAGCGTAGTTATCGACACGACAAATCGGTAAGTATCCTGTGTGTGAGAGAGGGAAGATTGTGACCTCCCTTCCTTTGGAAAAATTCTAGCTACGACCCTGCCGTTATTATAAAAAAAAAGACAAAGTAAATGTCCGCAAACCGTCAGAACTTGAGTCGAGAAATGTTCGCTTCATCTAATGAAACGGATGCCCATAACCAGTGTCGAAAGAAATTATAGAATTGCTTTGGTTTTGCATTACTTCATTCAGTGATTGGTTTAAAGTTCTCGCGCCACTTTTTCAACCAATCAGATATGAAACCAAAACCAATCGTGGCTCGGTCGTGTACATTTTCCCGCGCTTTTTGTCGGCTACGTGTAATTACTTCGAGTTTTGATTGGTTTTCTGGATTTCCTCCGTCCTTTTTGGTTGGCTAAAGTAATTACTTTGGTTTTAGTTTACGACACTAGCTTGAAACTCGCTCTATAGCGAGGTTTCTCGTGACGTCACCCATTGTTATTAATATTCCAACCAGAACCTAATTGGCTGTTGAAACAATGACTTCTCTTGTTCCGTGATTGGTAAATTTGAATATCAAAAGAAATGTGACGTCAATGTTTGTAAACAAG
Organism: Montipora foliosa; assembly: GCF_036669935.1. Classification (NCBI taxonomy): domain Eukaryota; kingdom Metazoa; phylum Cnidaria; class Anthozoa; order Scleractinia; family Acroporidae; genus Montipora; species Montipora foliosa. The sequence continues at coordinate 42,187,814 of NC_090880.1, read as the reverse complement.
AAATATCGCTATTGTGACTTATTGGTAACGGTTATTACACTGTGAAATGTTAAACTTTGCTGAGTGAGGCGCTGGATGTACAGTTATTTGTATTGCATGCTTACAACTCTTTGTTTGTCTAGACATGCACGTATTAAGTTGTATTCTTACTTTTTTCTACTTTTTGTAACAATAGTCGGTTTCCCATTCTCTTCAGGTCACTGTCTTAAACCCAGCCTACCTAGGGCTGATGAAAGAATTTGGATCAGCGAAGGATTTCAGCACTGCACTGATACCGCTTGCATTGAAGATCCTGTTTAAGCAATTGACTGGTAACCAAACAGGAAGCGAGAATTCCACATATATGAAAATGGGACAAGCGCGCAGTGAACTGGAACTCGTATACGGCTCGTCCAACCCTGCCTTTGGTTCTTGGGTGAGAGCAAACTATCCGTCATTACCGCATGGTAATTTCTCTGTGACACAAATGCGAGGTCTTTACGGGGCCTTGATGAATGCTTCGAAGTTTGGACCGTTTTCAAATCCAAGCCTTCTCACAAAATGTACGGATAGAAATACACCCAACATATCTATAGAATGTGGTCTTGTAATCAATCTTAATATATACATCAAAACTCGGCAGCTGCAGTATACTGTCAAGCCTTTCATTGACAGCCTTTTGTGTCCAGATTCGACCTCCTGCTTCAATACCAGTCTCCATACATCTGTACTGATGATTGCGCAATTTGTTACGGACCCACTTCCCAAATTTGTCATGAGATATTTGGATGACCAAAACTATGGACTCACTGCCACTCGAAAGCAGAGCGATATATCCCTTGGTTATGTTATGACTAACTTACCGATCCCTCCACGATTTTCATCGGGAATACCCGTGCCGGGTATATTGACCTCTCATGACAGCGAAATACAGGCCAAGGCGAATGGAACCAATTCAACCTTCTACACGTGTGAATCTTCAGAAGGAGACCGATTTGCTTATGCAGGTACACTTCTAGCCTGATTCTCAGACGGTCCAGGTCGCTCGTGTCACGCACTCTACTCCCTTCCCCGTCTGATATACTTGGTAGGAAAGCTTGTTCCTAACGTCATATAGATTGTCTAGTTTCCATCAATAACAGGGAATGTTACACTTTCATAAACCTGAGGAATGTGCCTCTGTGAAAACAACATGTTGGAAGCTGCCGGAGATATTGATGTAGATGTTGACTGTGCTTTGGAGAAGGCTTGTGGCGTATTCGGGGTCTTTAAGCTTTTCCCTAAAAAAAAAAACGCGATAAAAGCTTTTACCTCCAGGAAAGATGTCTTGGTAAACTTGCCAACGGGGTTTGGCAAGTTGCTTATATTCCAGATTGCTCCAGTTCACGCTGAACTGTCCAAATTCAATAATACTTTTGTTGCGAAGCCAGTAGTTATTGTTATTTTGCCATTAGTGAGCTTAATAGGAGACCAGAAAAATTATCTACAAGCGTTAGGAATCAAAACTGGCTCCGTCTGGCTCCGTTGGCAAGGACGATCTTGCGAGTGTAGCGTTACTTTTACATCGCCGGAATACCAACTGGAAAATGGAAGGAGGAGGAATATGCGGTCCTCCGAAGTTCACAAGAAAACTGAATTTGATAGGAATCGATGTATACGAGTAGACGAAGCTTACTGTATTAGCCACTGGTATGTTCGTGTGTCTCAGGCTTTTTTTTAATTGTTACAGGATTTTGGAATCTTGATCACATCTAATTAAATAATACATGTACGTGTATGTGCTTCATAGCCTTTAGAGGTGAAACAGAATAGAGGATACATACTTTATTAAAATTTCAATGCAGAATGGCAGCCATAGGCTGATGTGGACCTTAAAACTAACACACTTAAAACTACACAATAATGAGAAGCTTAATAGAAATACAGAATAACAATGGTATATAAAATGTGTTCTTGACGTGAATGTCACGTGTACTCATTGCAACAAGTACAGGTAATCTTTTTGTTCTTGATCTGTTCGAAAACCAAAAGTTCAACATTTTGTTAGTCTGGAGGCAACGTTAGTCTTTGTGAATATTTACAAGTAAGACTTCTGGGAAATACTCACATTTACCGAGCCAGAAGAGAATAGTTCTTTCACTGTTATGTTATTTTCATGCTCGATCGCAAGATTGTCCTCGCCAACGGAGCCAGTTTTAATTCCTAACGCCCGTAGGGAATTTTTCTGGTCTTCTATTAAGCTCACTAATGGAGAAATAATAATTACTGGCTTTGCAGCAAAAGTATTGTTGAATTTGGAAAGTTTAGCGTGAACCACTGAAGCAATGTGGAATATGAGCGACTTGCCAAACCCCGTTGGCAAGTTTACCAGGACATCCTTCCTGGAGGTAAAAGCTTTTATCGCGCTTTTCTTTTAAGGGAAAAGCTTAGAGATCCCGAATACGCGGCAAGCTTTCTCCAAAATAAAGCACAGTCAGCATCTACATCAATATTTCCGGCAGCTTCCGACATGTTGTTTTCACAGAGGCACATTCCTCAGGTTTATGAAAGAGTAACATTCCCTGTTATTGGTGGAAATTACACAATCTATATGACGTCAGGAACAATCTTTCCTATCAAGTATATCAGACGGGGAAGGGAGTAGAGTGCGTGACACGAGCGACCTGGACCGTCTGAGAATCAGGCTAGTACACTTCGAGTATTCAATTGTTTCTTACGATCAAGGCGATCGTAAATTTAAGACCCGATTAAACGGCTTCCCAATTTGGTTTAGCATGCGTTTCATTTTGTGTAACGTTGTAAAATGATGACGAAATTCTGTAGAACGGGACGCTGGGCTGGAAAACAGTTTGAAGACATCCCTTCATCACAGGCCGGAGATTTAGTCTCATGATCCATGGTTTTCGCGCGCATGTGCGAGCACTTCTACAACTTCTGAAAGGGGATCTGTCTTCTTTACGATTGTTATAGCCCTTGTCAAAAATATGTCACAAAAGGATTTGCTTTCCAAAATCATCGATGAGCCTTTTACTTTCGGTAGCTTTGTATTTAAGTTTGATTTTCTCTTCTTTTTTGAATCCATTGCTTTCTTCTTGGGGATGTATCCTCGATTATCGCTTCCCATTCTTCTAGAAAATCATCTGGCGTTTCATCAAACACGTCCACTGATTGATAGATTTTTCAGATCTGCTACATTTGTACTTCAGGGACCATGGTCGTTACTATGGATACTTCTTTGAAAGACCGATTAGTGCGCACGCGAGTTCCCGGATGTTGAAACAGGGTGGCAAACAGCTTTAACTTCTGATCATTCAACATTCTTGATTGCGAGAGAAATGTCCAACGGATTAATCAAAGCTCGTTTAACGCTACTAAAATCATTATTATTAACATCGATCCAACCTTCATTGAACATATTTCGACACGGTTGAAAAGAGTTGAAAAACGAATCAGTTTAGCCTTTGCCCGGGCCATCAAAACGTTTAATATGCTTTGTTGAACATCCATTTAACATTTCCTCAGCCATCGAGAATGTAGAATGAAGTTAAATCCGTTTTCCACGTATTTCAACATTCTTGCCCCAGCACGATCACAAATGGTTTTATTTTTAGATACACTTTGCGCGCCAAACAAACAAAAGGCCGCCATGCAATTTTAACCAATTAGAAGAAAGCCATGTCACAGGTGACTTCTTCTGCCATGTTTTTTTTTTTCGGGACGTGACAACTGACTATCACGGAATGGCTATTCTAAAAATAGACTCGATTGTGACTGTGCTGGGTCAATGTGGGTGAAGTATCATGAAAATAAATTGGTATGAGCGGTTTCAGAGTAAAAATAGAGAATGAAAGATTTGCATTTCTACGCTCACGTTGTCGCTAAAACCTCACATTTTGTGATTTCACGTCGTCGTTGTGCAGAGTACCGCAAAAAATGCGTGCCGCACGTGCAGCACCTTTATTTGTTCTCTTTTAACCAATGATATTCTTGTTTTGTGGCGTTGTCGTAGACGACAGCGGCCAGTACGGCCAGTACAGCCACCCTGTTCGGTCAATAAGAATTTACTAAAATAGTCTTTCACTGCAGCTTTCTTCCCTTAGCCATAGGTGGTGAAAACAAGGTTAATCAATCTCTCTATCCTAACGCAACCGAAGAACAACTGAAAGTTCATGGATACTACAGTCAGTTCCCTGGACAAAAAGATTTAAAGCCATGCACTACTGACTACCGTGGACTGGCTGAAAGCTATCCGATCTTTTTGCCTCAGTTTCGTTTTGCTGTTCCAGTAACTTACAAAAGAGTTGTTGAAGTGCACAGCATTCCCATGCACAGATACGTGTTACGATCCGATGTTGTTAATGTTAATAATGTCACAGTATTCAAACGAGGGATATTCGACGTCACACGATTGTTAGGAGGTCCTTTGTACATAAGTCTTCCTGGGTTCCTTCATGGCGACCCGAGTTTGTACAACGAATTGAAACTGCAAAAACCTCGTCCAAGAAAGTATGGATCCTATGTAAGTATTTTGTTACATATTTATTAGCGTCTTCGTATAGAATGAATAGTGTTTCCTAGATAAGAGGGAAAACCGTAGAGAACCGACGCAATCAATCCACATTATCCTGATTAATATTGACAGTTTTGTTTTGCGCGTGTTGCGTGCCCTTTAACCATGTGATGTTTTTGTCCCGTCGACCTTGTGGTAGTCCCCATGTTAACGTTGTCTCAGTCCTCAATCTAGATTTCAATATTTTGTTCTACTGCTCAGCACGAGTAGGTGTACCCGCTTCACTGAAAATGCTGCAAAAGAGACAGACGCCGGGAAACACATTTTTACTCTTTATAAACTGTTTTGGGAATTTTTAGCGTCTCTCAAAGCTTTAAATCAAAGAAATCGTTGAGACAGGCGTTTTCAAGGTTTAAATCTGTTCAGTTTTTCATTTGAAGGGGCGTCGTATTTGACCACCTAACCATAATAACCATAAACGCTTGCTTACCTCACAGCAAAATTCCTTTCCCAAAGTTTAGGCGATCAAGTTTTACCTACTAAATTAAACTAGAAATAGTTTTCACTACATCCGGCTGCCCCCGCCTAAGTTAATACAGATGGCAGTTGAGGTGTTTTCCAATTAATACCGGTATGTGCTGCACATTGCGATGTTTTCATGTTATTCTACACGTAATTAGTAGGTAGGTAAATCAGTGAAAGTGAAGGATGCAAGGAAAGGATGGACAACAACAAACAGCATTTATTTTTAATTTCAATCAACGTTTATTTGATACGCTATCTATTGAAAAGCAATTAACATAATTTTGGAAAGTGCCGTCAAATATAATAGTAAAACAGGAACAGGAGCATTAAATGACTAGAATGCAACATTTTGTCGTCATCCTTCGTTGTCTTTAAATTCGTCGTCATTTTTTGTGGTTCTTTCCACACTACCTTGAAATAACATAAAATAGGATCAAAACTTGCTTATTATATTCGGATAGCTGACTATTATTATCTGTGAATAAACTGTTTTAAAAATGATCGAGGATTGCCGGTTTGAAAATGTTGATACTGAGTCTACGATTTTACTCTCTGATATTGTGTCTAGCAGTTTGTGGCCGAGTCTGTGGTACATGTTTCTGCTTTCATTTGTGTCTGACAAATCGTCGCCCCTGTTTATGAGTTGTGCCTGAAAAATCGATTTCTGACCCAGGCATTATGATATTCTATCAGATACTGTAATCTTTGATTTTCAAAGTAAAAGAAATCGCTGCAAATATTCGAAAATTACTCACCTTCAATCGCTATGCTGAACCTTCGATATCCATGCTCCTTGTGACTTTCTGCCTCGTGACTCAAGTTACCCAGAAGACCCCGCGAAATCGATGAACGCTACCGATACCACCTTGCGTGCCCTGTTGAGCAAATCGAGATTGCTTTCAATTCCTCTATACAATATCTACTAATTTACGGATTAAATTACTACTTCTTTTTTACACCGGGGCGTTTAGGTTGCTTCCTCGGGTTTTGGCCTCTGGGCCTCTTTGGCCTCTGCGGAGGCAAAAAGTTGACGTCACAGACAGAACAACATTAGCGGGAAAAATTCAGGAGTAAACAACATGGTGGGTGTAACGGACGCATTGGCCATCATTAGCTAGATAATGACCGGAGCGTGAATGGTCAGGTCGTCTCGCAGGTCACACTGTGGGAAGGGAATGTTGCCTTAGAGTAAACGGGCGTAAATGGGGATGGGCAATTACCCTACAAACGACGGCGTGGAAGACTAACTCCAGGCGCAAAGAACCAACAGTCTTAATCTTTATTGAACAGTGCTAACGTATTGGTGGGGAGCCGTTTCACCTACGAGTCCCGTGGGTTCAATTCCCGGACTCCTCGTCCTCCAAAATCTTTTCGAGACTGGAATCACAATAATAATACAACATCCTTTGGTTTTGACCATATCATATTGAGAATAAACATGACATATACGTTTGCTCAAGTCCCAAGACGTGTTGTTAGAAAGAGAAATTAAGATAAAACATCCTTGGGACTGGTATGAAAATTGGTTATTCTTCTTGTAAGGACGGCATCTATCCACTAGATCACAGCTGGGAAATGTAAAATTAAGACTTAGGCCCTTCACGTACATTTTTAGGAAGAAGAAACTGAAACTAGTTTAAGTCTGAAATTTTACAAATGAAAAGTGCATAGCCTTTCCGATATAGTAGATTAATATAAGTTTTAAAAATTCTATGGGACACAAGTAAATAACGTAGAAACAAAAACCAAGATTTCATGGAAAAACATGTGAACGCCTTCATGGCATACATGGATTCCCTATTTTGTTTTGGGTAAACTGTGTTTGTCACGTAACTTGTTTGTTCCCATTATGCCCGGTAACTCATCTTTTTCAGTTTAGCTCTAACCCATTCATCTGTTTCTGTTGTTTATCGGTAGGGGAAACGGAGCCTATCACTTAGAAGAGCCATCTGATTTTTGTGCGAAAGGCCATTTAAATATAGTGAGTTTGTTTTTATCTTTTGCAGTTGAATATTGAGCCAGTATCGGGAACAGCCATGCAACTCAAAGTTCGCATTCAGCTGAATGGAGTAATTACCTCCAAATCTTTATTTAAAGAATACCATGGCCATTCCAATGTGAGCTTCGTGAACAAATTTATTCCCATCTGGTGGTCAGAAACCTCTGCAAGCATTGATGAAGAAACAGCCGAAGAATACAACTCTCAGGTAGACGGCGTAAAATTAATTCTGGGCATCGAGATATTACTCCGCAGATTTCGTCGTAGCAAACTCACAGTCTTCGGCGGAAGACAAATTCTCCTAAAATTCTCACATTCTAATACAAAATTAAGAACTCAATCCTGGACCATGCCATGCCATGAATAATTAAGAACTCAGTCCTGGAGGGGGGTAGGGGGGGGGGGGGTGGGTGGGGGGAGATTGGGAAGTAAAGAGAGTTCTTTCCTATGGTCAGAATTTTCATATACAAGTCAAGAACGATTATTCTAAAAACTGACTAAAAGCACGTGAGATTAAAATTTATGAAGCTCAAACTAGAACAAGACCCCCTGATTACGAAACTAGCACTGCAAAAAACACGACCAGAAATACGGATTAGCTGTAACTGAACTTTCACAAAACTAAGGATTTTTAGGATAAACAAGCCAAATAAAAAACTGCTGTCGCGTTTGTATAGGTACAAAATCATGGTTATGATGATGATGTTGATGATGATGATGATGATGATGACGATGATGACGACGACGATGACGGCAGCGATGACGTCAAAGACGATGATGTTGACGACAAAGAAGGCAATGATGATGATGATGTGGGATAAGGAGTGATGATGGTGGAAGTCAAAGCATAATGCAATTCTGATGACCCCTGTGGTGAAGCTTTTAAGAAATTTCGCATTCTTCAGTTTGAACTACAAAGTCTTCAGCGAATTGTATCCAGGGATTTGACCTAAGTCGAAGAGACCCACCAACTCAACGGTTTTTGTCTCTGACCTTTAATCTCAAAAAATATTGCAGCACTCATGTGAGGCTTGATAAGCTTCAGGCGAGGGCCGGGTAAGATAGTATGCAATAACACATAAAGCAGTGATACCACTCGTTAGGTTTTAACTGGCGGGGATTA
>NC_090880.1:42167178-42169678 GCF_036669935.1 Montipora foliosa | reverse complement strand
GACAAGATCCCTCGGCGGGATCCCGGTGAGCGCCAGGAATCTTGGCGGGATCCCAGCGAGATCCCAGTATCTATTTCAGCTACCCTGCTTTAAATGACAGCCCTGGTCATTCATTCGCGCGATTTTCTGTGGTAATTTGGCGCCTCTCCAGTGGCAAACTTCTTCTTCCTCCCAAATCTAATTTGATTAATCTACCTGTTTTTCTGTTTAAAAGCTGTTTTGTTTAAGTGTTGAATTAGTCACCTACTTAAAAAGCATATATTTACTCGGTTTTGTTTTTTATAAATTATTCATTAAACACTTTATTGCACTCACGCTAGCCTGGCTAAAAGGTGATTACAGACGGAGCCTGATTTTGGCAAAAAGGCTCCAAGAAACTCAGCATGCTCTTTAGGGTTTTTGGTGAAAACATTAAAGATGAGCCAACGGGACACTGGAAAATTTGGACCATTTACAGACTTCATAAAATTTCTGTAAATAATAAATTTACAGACTTTAACACTTAACCCCATAAATATAAAATCTTTGTAAATTTATTTTACAGATATTTTACAGTGTTTTGTTGAGTAACGCTCTATAAAATGTCTGTAAAATGTTTATAAATTATTGGAGCTACAACAAGAGGAAATACTTGAAATTTACAGACTTTATAAAATCTTGCAAAAATGTCTATAAATCGAAAATTTACAAAGATTTTACGCCGTTTGGTCATGTCTCATAAAGTGTCTGTAAATTGCGCTCTATCATCATGCGTGTCCTGTCTAAGTTACCAAATGGTTTTGGATCTGTATGCCCTGTTCACGATGATTTTGAGTGTCGAATATTTATTACCTAATTAAATTATGCGGGAAATGTATGAATTAGCCCGGCATGTTGCACTGAGTTCGGTTTATCAAAAGTTCGCTGGTTGCAACCTATAAAATGCCTATCGGTATGTGTTTTAATAGTTCGACTTGGATTAAGTCTTAGGCCCTGTTGATATGGAGAAAAGTTGTCCTCGGAAGATGGTCACCCTCCCAGCCGGGTCTTTAGCTAGCGATTATGTGAGAAAAGAACTAACCTTTTTACCTGAGTCAAGAGCTGCCCGGCTCAGTTTCGATCATCAGGAGACTGGGAAGATAGCACTCGTGCATTCTCTCATCATCTTGCCTCGACCAAGTTGACTCCACTGAGCGAGCCAAAGTGTTTACATGGAATAAAGTTGGCCTGGCCAGGAGGGCGACCCTACCGTTGACAAAGGGTGACCCGGTTAGGTGGTTTTCCCTTCTAGCCGAGCCATTTTTTCCTCATGTAAACAGTTTACTTAAACCGCATTTTATAGGGAAATGTAGGAAAAGTTGGCTGGTCCAGGGTAACTCCAGTAAGCGAGTGACCCTTCTACCCGGGACAATTTTTCTCCATATAAATGGGTCCTTAGGGCCTCAAAAGATTAGACCGTTTCAATTGTTTACAACAATTGCAAAGGCCATAAAATCTATGTAAATTGACACAACCCGGCCATAAAATAGTTTTTGTGTGTAAATTTCATGTAAATTGCTGGGATGAATCATGCAAATAACATGTAAATCCAGGCCTTTGTGATATAGGAGTCCCAGCACAGAAGGAGATTGAAAAAGTAATGTAGGCTAGTAAGCAGACTTTACCTTTACCATGCTCTTGAAAAAAGAAAAAAAAAAAGCATTGGTGTTTAGCTGCCCAAATGGATTGTGCGGTTCAGTCAATTAACGTGGATGCTTTCATAGCCCGTAGCTGCAGGTGAGAATTACTTCTTATAAAGTAATGATCGAAAATCCGGCAGCCATATTTGTTATTCTAAATGATTAGTATCCAGTCTCTTGAGAAAAACAGAAAAGGAAATCTGAAAAGAAACACACTTGCCCCCGTTTCATATTTTGATTGAGGAAATTTGCTCTGCACCTTTAAAGGAGAAAATTCTCCCCGGTTTTTCCACCCAAAATGAAAGCACCCCAGGAATCGCACTGGGTTGTGATTGGATGTTGGCACAAAGAGAAGGATTGTGGACATTTCACACTAATTACATGATGCAACAACTTTGTCCGCCATTGTGAATTGCTCCGCCGCAAAGACTCTGGGAACGAGAGTGGTTTGAATTATCGGTTTGTTTTTCGCGCGGACGATCAATGCATTTGCTCTTCCTCTCTTTTTCCCTTCCCTTTCCCTTCTTTCTTTCCTTTTCCCCTTCCCGAGGCATGACGCGTTGATCATTTCCCAGTTCACTTCAACTTCTTTTTCACAGCAAGCGAAAATCGAGTATTACTTATACTCAGTGTTCAGTGTTCATATGCATCGTATGACCTTTTTCAATCAGAAACTCATATTTAACAGGATCCGTACCATTTCTCACTTTAGAGGACATAATTCTAGAGTACTCACGATACAGCATCCATCCCCTGTTACATTTTTTTCTCCCGGTTGCAAGAATTATGAAGTAAGGCGATTTTGATGTTCGGCGATATTTTTATCGTCACTACGATAAATT
>NC_090880.1:42162178-42164678 GCF_036669935.1 Montipora foliosa | reverse complement strand
GGTTTCAGTTAACGTCAACGTGAGCCTACAAATGCGAATCTCTTGTTTTCCATTCTTACTGTGAAACCGCTCGTTCCAAACTTCCCTAACACTGTACGACTCGAACGAGATGGGATCATCGCGTAAGACCTACGAATGAGCAGCGTTATATTTTCAAGGTGCCGTTTTCGTCGATGTCGCTGTCGTAGACCTAAAAATCCTCAACGTTTTCGGAAATAATACGAATACCTTTAAAAAGTCGGTTGAAAATTCTCATGATGCTGGCAAATTCGAAAAATTGATTTACTAGTTCATTTAACATACACACTTAACGTCTTCTACAACTGAACCGGTTCTTATATTTTGCAATGTGAGCCTCAAAACGTTCATGTCGTTAATTAAAGTTATGTCGTCTACCAAGTTCGATTGTCACTGACTGAGTTGCTCTTCATTGTATCATGCACGATAAGAAAACCACATTGTCACAAGTGGTTTTCTTATTTATTCCTAAGTATTTGAGTTAATTGTTCTATTAGACTACAGTTGTACATGATTTACTTGGATCATGCATATTATATGTCTTTTAGGGTAGCTCGATCGACATATCGACCAATGCATCGGTCGACATATCGATCTTTACTCGATTGACACTCGACCGACACGCGACCGACATGTCGATCGACTGTCGACCGAGAGTAAACTGCTGGTCTACCTATATAGACCATGGACCACCACTCCATGAAAAGTTAACGAATACATTACTGACATTTCACCCTCATTTCACCGACACTTAATCGACGTTCTGCCTGAGGGGAAATAATTTTTGGAGTCGACAAAGGTTAACAAGAGCCGGTTACACACACGGTGCATTTTTTTCTGTGGGTCGAATTGTTGCCGATATGTCGGACTGCTAACGACAGAACGCCGATGATCTGTATCGGTAGACCAGCGGTCGACTCTCGGTCGACAGTTGATCGACAGGTCGGTCGCTTGTCGGTCGAGTGTCGATCTAATAACGATCGGTGTCTCGATCGATGCATTGGTCGCTATATCGATCGAGGTACCCTTAAAGATACATGATCCATTTCTTTTACTTTTATTTGTACTACTTACAAATTAAAAAAAAAAATACTAATGAGGAAAATGAAGCCTTTCTTCAGTAACTGATTCTCAGCCTGGGTTTATTCTTTGTCGTATGTTCTTAAAAAAAGAACAGTGTAGCCCAAACAAGAAACGATTTTTAGTGTTGACAGTTTCAATGACTTTCGGCCATATCTCATTCACGTGTTTGACAAAGATGTTCGGCTGATAGTCATCGAGAGCGTAAAGGGGGCCGGCAAAATCCGTTTTCATGTTGAATCCGTTTTTACGCGTAGGTTAAATTGGTCATCCTCTTTTTACCTACTATAATTGTAGGTTGAGTATGCACTCTAGCTACCTAGTTTAAAGCAGCTATCAACCCCCAAAAAGGACTGAAAACACTTACCTTCCCCCAATCTCTGTCTTACGCATCTAAATACATCTTTTTAATGTTTCTTATCATCCCATCGGTTTCTGTAGTCATACATTTATCCATTCAGTCTCAACATTACAACATGGTAAGGGTACTATGCATTTACCAGTAAGCGGACTTGGACCCTTCAGATCTCTATAGTCCTATGTCTTCACCACTCAGTATACACTACAACGACGAACATGCTCAACCCAACACAGTTCTTAATTTCGTTATTTGCTCTTATTGCTGCCGATAGGCAGCCTTCATATTCTTGAAGCAATTGAGAATTTTGGTTCCATCGACTCATCTTTCCGTCCTTCGCATTAAGAAACAGCCTATCAGGATTCTTCTTATATGGCCCTGGTCTAGCCAGTCAGCAGCTGTGTCACTGTGACAGATGAAATTCACATGTGCTTGCTGAGCGGAAAATTGTGTGTGCTCGCAGCGGAAGAGTCGAGGGTTACGCTCTTTACAGGTAAGTTGCGGATTTTTACTTTTCTTTGATCGCTTTTGCCGATCTGTTATGATTATTTCTATTCGAGGAAGCATTCATCAAGGTCATGAAGCTTTCAGTGCACACTCTAGAGGCCGACAGTCTGCATTTATGTCACTTGCAACTTTGCTTTTCAATCGGCGATCGGATTCGGTCGATTCCTGACATCTTATGTCATGGAGATCGCACGAACTTACAGGCGCTAACTAATAAAATGGTATCCGATACCAATAGTCTTTTAATAAACGAGTTGCCGGAGGTGGGAACCTCTCACAACAATTTTGAGTACCGTGTTTAAACGACATTTTGTGGCGAAGGGCCATTTCGTTTACTGAAGCAGGTTTTGATTAATGCATTTTCAGATAGTCCAAATGCAATGTTAGTGCTTGATGGTTATGTGATGGCTGTTATGAAAAAATCCAAATTTTTTGTACCTATTTGATTCACATGCAAATGCATTAGGCGAATTTCAGAATCACCTGTAACCATGTTTTTCTGGTGATAAAATTAGTTATATTTTCGCCGAAGTTCCC
>NC_090880.1:42134678-42157178 GCF_036669935.1 Montipora foliosa | reverse complement strand
GACACGCTCCAGCCTGGTGAAGTCACTTCTGCAGGGACACAGTTTATCAGGCAAGCTCAGCAAGACGTATTCAGTGAAGAAATCCGAGCAGTGTGTGTGCTGGAGGAGCACTTCCAAGTGGAAGCAAACTGCAGCCACTGAAACCTGTTTAAGATGAAGATGGAGTTCTTCGATGCGACGAAAGACTGCGCTATGCAGAGGTCTTGACATGGGAGACACGCTAGCCAGTCATACTTCCACGTACCCACTGGGTTACGAAATTGTTAATCAAGCATGCGCATGAGCAGAATCATCATGGGGGAACAAATCAGGTCTTAGTAAAACTTTCAGCCTTCTACTGGATAACTTCAGCGAGGGAGGCGATTAAAGAATGAGAAGGAGAATTTATCCAGTGTAGGAGAAAGAAAGCTGCCCCCGCCTAGCAGGTTATGGCTCCTTTACTATTACTGAGGACTCAGATGTCGCTATGAGCCTTTAGCCAAGTGTCGGTTGATTTTGGTGGCTCTTTCATTACTACCTATTCACTTGCTTAGCAACCAGAGGAACGTCTGAGCGCAATAATGGGAGCAGAAGGTTTAATCAACTCCAGACCATTAACCTAACAGTGTAGCGACCCTACTAATCTGATCCGTCTCACACCGAATCATTTCTTACGTGGTCAAATGGGAGGTAGATTTGCACCTGACCATAGTGTTGACACTGGAACGTTCAATCCAAGAAAGAGATGGCGTCGTGTCCAATAACTCGTCCGTCATTTTTGGCACAGGTGGTTGCTGGAGAGGATTCCGAATCTGAGTCCTAGGAAGAAGTGGCGCAAGAACGAAGTTAACCTGAAGGTCGGAGATATTTTTATCTTCATGTCTACAGACAGTCCAAGAGGAAAGTGAAATCTCGGGACGATTGTTAAAGTGTTTCCTCATGGGAAAATTAGAACCCACAAATGACCAGCTCCCAACGTCATTGGCTTCATAGCTCAGTTGCTTAGAGGGTCGCATCGGTATCGCGAGGTCACGGATTGAAATCCCGTTGATGTCCTGATTTTTCAGGCTTCTCTACGCAATTGCTAAGATTGCGTTCATAACTGCGAGGATCATAGCTTTGCTTAAAATAATAATTATTGATAAGATCTTCAGAAAGTACACGATGAAGAACGGTTAAGAATTTAGAACAAAGACAAACATGGATCTGTATGGAGTAACTGAAGCATGAAAGGGCCAATATCACACCCCCAAATTGCAATAAGATGCTTATTTTTGGCAAGTGGCCATTCTTCATCATGCACTTTCAGAATATCTCGGTAAATCCCGTAATTTCGTAACTTTAGTTTTTGTGATATCAACACTTTACCACTTTATAGCCCTGTTTCATTGTGGTGGACTCAAAGATGGCTCTATTGAATTTATTAATTCTTCTGCACAGTCAACTTTAATTTCTTGATCCGATCGATCATTGTTTCTAGCTTTTCCAATATGTCGTTGTGAAAATTGTTCCATTACGATTTCGTTCCGTTGTTCTTTTGCTGCAAGGGACATGTGTTTCACACTGCAACCAAATAAATTCCTCGTGGCATTTCGATGAAAAAAATTAAACTTGAAAACTATAAAATTAGCGCGTGACAAAATGATTGAGTGATGCGCAGAACAAATGCGCAATAACAATAGGTGGTACGTCCTTAAAACAACGTGAAGCAACTCAACTCATTTAATCAGTACTTCATGTACAAATACACAAAACGCGATCTCATGATTGTGTAAATAGCTCACCCTGAAGTCCGAATAGATACGTTTCCCAGAAACCCGACAAAGAAGGCTTCCTGACCCGACAGATGAAATGTAAATATTCAGTTAACTCTTACAACAAAATTAAAAACCCAAAGACTGAACTTTCTTGGCTAAAAAGTACGTTATTTTACTGTGAAAACGGCGAACGATTAACATTCTTTCCCGTGGTTCCTTCAGTTGACACAAGGTGATCACGAGCACCTTTATGTTTGCTTACACGTCATCAATTTATTCCCTTTGGAAGAACATCATGATCGTCACCTTGATTCATAGAAGTCAGAGACTGCCGAAATTTTAGTGTTTTTAAGATCGATTGTCATTAATCTTTCAATGAAAATTCGATTCCCAGCTTTTACAGTACTTTTTGGTGCAAACATAAAGCCAAAATATTTTTGACCCAGCATTAGATTAAAAGAAGAGGAATTATGAAGCGGAAACAAGATCTTCAGTCCTTCCTTAGAGTGTGCAATAAACGCATACCATGCGCAGGAAAACGTCCGTCAGAGAAATTTGCAGTTAGTTTTTTTGCAGACTATTTAAGAAGAGACGAGTTAGTTTTACTCAAGAACGTGTTTTTTTATCATTAAACTGAATTTATTACCAAAGCTTAAAGAAAAATGAAAGACCTCAAAATGGGACGGGGCATTACAAAATAATTAAACGTCTGAGCCAAAGGTCCTCTGCTGGCACGACGTCTGGGTGACCCCTCAAATGGTCTTCATGACCCTCCACTTGAAAAAAAACAAAACAACAACAACAACAACAGCAACAACTGGAACGCTGCAGTACAATACCACCCAACTCAGTGCCTTCTGTTTTTGTGTAATACATACCACAGGCAACCCAGTGTACGCTCCTGGAGCGTCTACTTTCTTTTCTACTTCAGCTTCTCTACAGAATTTTGAACGACTTCAGGAAGGAGTAGAATTGACAGTGCGGGTTCAAGGTCCTGCGGGACATGAGTCTCTGAGCTGGTGTTGCATCTACCCCTTTTGACGATGTGTTTCTGTAATTTAACAGGGCTAACTGAGGGTCTTTACCGTCGCGGGCGGTGTTCTTGAACAACTGTTTCACAACCTTGACTAAGGATTTCACTTTTCCATTAGTTTTAGCCGAAGTAACATGGTTTAATTCCAGATGACTTAAATCTCGTGAAATTCTTGATTGATGAATTGAGGACCATTATATGAAACAACCGTGTCTGGAACATTTTGTCTGCTGAAATGTTCTTTCCGTACTTAAATGATTTGTGCTGTGGTGTCCTCAAGCTCACTCACTTCAACAAAATCCGAGTTGTAATCGACGACTGTGTGATGATAATCCTTTCTATCTACAATGAACCCTGAATTCGGTGGCTACTCTGGTCTTGGTTCTGCGATCCTAGCATTAATTGCATCGGCTAACGAGAATTCCTGGTATGAAACTCGGCACAAATGTGGCACTTTTCGACTGGTTGGCCATTTTGAAGTAACGCTGCTCCTAATCCATACTCACTCGCATCGCATTGGACCGTTATTTCCTTGTGCAGGTCATAATATTCGTGCACGTACAGGATGCTGGACTACTAGCTCTCGCTTTTCCTGGAAGGCTGACTCATGCTGCTTGGACCAAACAAACTTTGCTTCTGTCTTGGTCATTTATCTCAATGGCTAAGCAACTTCAGATAATCTTGGTGGAAACTTCGATAAATAATTTCTTTGATTCCTGCTTCGGCATCTCCTGAACGGCTTTTACCTTGTCGCGATCAGGCTTTAACCCATCCTAGATCCTTGGTGATCAAGTGTCCCCATAAACCTGACTTGCGACTTTCTGAGATTCATTTTGCTTCTGTTTACTTGCTTCTGTGGACATTGACCTTACCTGCCTGCGCGCTTGCTCTAGGAGCCAAGATTCGCATCATGATTTTTGTTTGCTTGAATATCATTCTCTCCATATCCTATCACTAGTGTGCAATCTCTAACGACTGCAACCCGGGCAAACTTGGGTACATGCAGTGACCAAACGAAGTCCAAAAGGTCGTTTTAAGACTGCCTTCGTCTTATTCAGCTTGTTAAAATCCATCTTTGGTATCTACAGTACTAAAAACTTTGGCCTTACCAAGTTTAGGCAGAAGATCCTCTAGAGTGGGCATTTTTTAATGATCCATTGAGCGGATAACTGCCTTGTTAAGAAATTTAGGATCAAGAAAGATATTGTGACCTTGTCAGGGGCTGTTACCACTACCACGCTGCTTATTCATTCGTTTGGTTCCAGGACTTTCTCCACTTCCTTTTCTCTCTCGATCATCAAGCTTGGCCTTAACTTTGTCTCTCAGGGCAACCGGTACTGGACATTAGATATGTCAGTGTAATGGCTTGACTCTAGGATCAGTGATAATGGGTGTATTCCCAAGATGGCCTAGACCTTCAAGGACATCTTTTGTATAGTGTGACAGAATATACTGCTTGGTCAGGTTACCGCTCTGTAGGACATGAATGGACTCTACAGGAGCTAGCTCTAATTTGAGAAGTCCTAACTGCTCAAAAGCTCTTTACCACTTGAAAACTGAGTCCGTGAAGCTTGCCACTTCCATCAACTGTGAGAGTGGTCTCGCCAACATGCTGCATTAAGGTGCCATCAAACAACTTTAACTGGACATTAGACTTGTTCGGGGGTTGATTCCCATCCTGTAACAAGTTTCTAAAATCTCTGAAGCTAATCCCACTGCAAGTAGTACCTGTGTCTAATTGACATGTGAGCTGCTCTGTGTACTTTCCTTCTACTACGAATGAAATACTGAACAGCAACTGTTTGCCACACCCTTTGACTGTAGTGATCTCTTCTATTCTTCAGAATCATACTCTACTGACCGCAAAACCTACATTTCCAATTTCTAGCCGGAGGATTTGGTGATGTCTTCTGATTTTGAGGTTTACTTGGTTTCTTGCTAGATTTTGGTTTTGGTTTCACATTCACCAAGTGCAGCATTTCACTGTTAAACTTTCTCAGAAGGCTGTAACGGCTTCAGCTGTTTGTTAGTTATCTCACTTGATTTTCACAAATCAAAAGCTTTATCTAGAAGCTAGCAATTTTTTTTTTCTCAGCAATCTAGCTTTTGTGCCTTTATCTTGAATTCCCATGACTAGTCCGTACGGATAATTTCTTCAGTCAATGTTCCAAATGCATATGCACATGACAACGCAAGCTTTCTCAGTCTATTGATCATGACATAGCTGTCAACTGTTTCTCCAGGCGTTTGAAAACAAGAATTAAACACGTACCTCTCACAAACCACGTTCCTCTTAGGAATGAAATAACTTCTCTAGCGATTGCAATGCTGAATCAATCGTAACGTCTTCGCTGCCAAAATTCAGTAAATATAGATTGAGCGTGGGGAGTCAAAGTGCTTGATTCTTAGCATTTACGGCAGTTGCTACTTGGTAATCTTTCCACTGTTGCTTAAAAAACTCCCATGTTGCTTGTGGTATCACCTCGACAAACCAAAGCAGCTGGTACGGGAAAATTCGAAGGAAAACTGTAAATTTGAGTCGGTGGAGGAGTGGTCGCTGATTTAAATCTCTTGTTACAGTTTGGTCTGTTTAACAAGTATTTCTGGGTTCGCTTCGTTTCAATAACTGCTGCGACTGAAAATCAAACTACTAAGTGAAGAATTTTCAGCACAGTCCGCTCATTTCACGGTTGGAAACCTCACTAAAAAGACCCCATGTTTCGGGTCTCAACATAACACAACCGCTCGTGCCAATTTATTTTTAGGGTACTTCGCCCTCATTGTACCAAGCGAGAGAGATGGAATAATCGTACCAGACTTACGAATAGTGCAAGGTGATATTTTGAGGTGACGTTTTCGTCAACCTTGCCGTCATAGAACCTTAATAGGAAGCTTAAGCAACGGCAAGGAAGACGGCAACCAGAACGTCGCAAATTTGCATATTTGGTGGGCAAAAACAAATAGCTTTGCACGCCTTGCACTTGCGCTCTTCTCTTTTGTCCTTTTCTTTGCCGTCGTCAGCAAAACAGCAACGTGAAATAACCAAATTTGAGGTATTATGAGCCGTTCCGACCAGTGTCATTTTTGAGGAACTACCACACCCTAGTCATATTAAAAAGGCTGAAGTAGTTACGAAGTGATTACAACAACGTGAATTTATATTTTGAGATGAGGTTTTCGTTGCCGTCGCCTTCGTCGTTGCTTAATGACTTTTTGGAAGTTGGTTTACTAGTTCATAGCTGTTACGAAATGATCGTGTTTTGTGAATTTGTACATGAAGTACTGATTTTAATTCTCTTCGATTCAAAGAGAGTTGAGTTGCTTCGCGTTTCGGCTGGTTTTTTTTTACAAGTCACAGGTCATTGTCTTACCAAAACAGAAAGTATCCTAAACATCAATAAAAGCTAACCTTAAGCCCAAAAACTTTTGTTTAGTCCTAATTAGGCCTAAGATAAGCCTTACGCATGTTAAGGATACTTTCTGTGATAGTAAAACAGTGTCCTGTGACCCGTGACCTGTGACCTGTGACCTGTAAAAAATATCAGCCGTTCACGTTTCAGAGGAAAAGAAAAAAAATAGAGAATGAAAGGCTCGCATTTGTTTTCTCATGTTGTCGTCAAAGCCTCCAGTTGATACGACAACGTTGTCAGTACGCAGAGAACCGCAAAAATATGTGTTAGAATGCGTGCTGCGCGTGCGAGCATGATTCTTTTTCCTCTTTAACCGATGCAATTATTATTTTGGGGCGTTGTCGTAATCTTAGGCGCCGTCGTTTCTTTAACTCCCTATTGGTGCATAGAGGAGTCGAGTGTTTCCTCGCCTTGAACTGACCAAAGTCGTCCACATTACATTACAAGGGGCTGAATCTTCTTCTCTCAGAAAAGGGCTTAAGAACTTTACTCGAATTATAATCTTCAAAAGCTCTCGTTTTCTTGCAATTGCTTCAGCAAAGTAGATTGTATTGCCGGGTTGCTTGGCGACGGGGGAAAAAGGCAACTGAAAAATCTGAGTCCTGGTACACTATAGACAGGATTTCGAACCGACGACCGATAAGACCTGTCGTATGCTCTAGCCATTGAGCTACTAGAACTCACTGGAGAGCTATGTCGCTTATCTAGCTAGAACCTGAATGAACAATATGTCCAGGTGGACAGGCTGCGGGCTCTATAAAGTCGTCCTAGTCGCAAGTTGCTAACAACTAGGTTCCCATTCTTCCTACTGGCTCCTTACACCTTAAATACATCAGGTTGTTTTCAAAAACTCACTATTAATTCATGACCCTAACGTTAACAGCCTATTAGCATAAATACACAGGTGATTATACAAAATCGCGCGCTCTCATTGGCTCGCTATCTCGGATTATCAGCCGATGATCACCTCGACGGACAAAATGGCTGCCAGTAGTCGTTTTGCCACTGTAAGTGAAGATGATTTCGCGTTGAAATGTTTTTTTTTTTCCCTCTTTGTTGAAATAATCACCTGTCTTTTTATGCTAAAACAATTATTCGCCTCAGGCTCGGTGATTATCGGTGAATTTTCACCTCACTTCGCCTTCGGCGAATAATTGTTAATTAAAACGTCGATAAAACGTCACTTGGTCACCTGCATAAGCTAAAATATTCCTCATTGGAATTCTTGTATAAAGAATACTGAGTAATGAGGGCTGGTATTTCTTGTATGCTAATATCTTCCCATCGCATTTAAAACTTTGTTGGGACTCACGAGGGACACGCTTTTTGTGGCAATGCTTTTAGGCCCTGTTTACAAGCAGGTAAACACTGATGAAACACTGCGGCACGTTTTGTCACACAAGATTGCGTTTTCTTGCTTTCAAGTTCATATTTTTTCTAGTTGCGATCCTTCCTAATAACTTTTGTGTCATGCAAGATATATTTTGATCAATTTTTACCTATGGGTAGCTAGGACGGTTATTGGAAAACTTAAAATTTGCAATTTTTATTTCTGAGCCGTTGTTTCGTTGTTTTTAAAATTTAAATGCAAAAATCCCGCTTCTAATCATCACATATTGAAAAAAAAAAAAGGCAAAGCAGATCATCTTATCAGCAAACGTTTCGTTATAAGCTGCAGGACAGATATAACATGGTCACACGTTAAATGAGAGGGTTAGTCAGTTTCAAAATTCCAAGGTCACTTTTTGCTCAGAAACTATTCAAGGTTTGATTATATGATAGGTATACAGTCCGAAAAATTATACTGGATTTGAAGCAAGGGTTATATTTTCATGCCATCTTATCTTTATTTACTTAGCTTTGAAGTACAGGCTCGGGCTTATGTTTGCAGATACAAGTGTGCTCTATAATCTGAGAAATGAGCGAGCTACTTAATTAATGATTCCAAATAACACGACTGGGAACTTTGGGTGGCCTACAAAATTGATGACTTGAAACTGCATAGTTCATAAGCTTACGTTAACGCTGCAAAAGATTTCGTGCCTTTATAACCATTCCTAATACGTATTAATTACAGTGATACCCCGAAAAGAATTGTTTAAGAAGGGCGGAAGTCGACGAAGGTCGTTTCTTGTCGAAGAAAGAATCATACCTTGCCTTAATTAAAAGTTTGCTCTCATTTCGAATTTCAGTAGACTACACAGGAAGCATTGCTAACTTAATCGTAACTGAGTTACCCGTCGTTTGATTCAGGCACAAGAAATTTTCTATTGCTTATTCAATAATGCACGTTAGTTTCTTTCAATTAAGCTGTCAAAAGCGCAGGTGATCAAATAAAAGATGATGCGCCATTAGCTTATATCAGGCATGCAGTGAACTCGAAATTAACAGTATATCGTTTATCTTCGCATCAAAAATTGCCTGAAGTCAAGTTGATGGGCGAGGAGTTGCTTGTATGTGGTAGAAGTTCGCAGAAGCTGGTATTGTGTGCCCTTTTTTCCGTTCCTTGGGGTGATAGTGAGGTAGGCTTCCCGTTTAGTGCGATCTCACATTGCAGTTCCGTTTACTGCTTGCTTGATTTTCTATAGAAAAATCTGCTTACAGCTTTTTCTACTTTAAACAAAATGAATCTTTCGGTTTGGCATAAGCTCACAGGCCTAAAGGAGCGTTTGTAGTATGATATGTCAGCCAGGACAAACCAACCCAGCATTCATTTAACATGGGGGAAAAGTTCAAAACGGAGAGACAAAAACAACTTAACTCGGTGGGGAGCCATTAAGCTGAAAGGTTTGAGAAAACATGGCAGAAAAAGAAGATTATACAAAAGCAAAATGAGCGAAATTAAAGAAGCGAGCATTCATCCCAATCGAAATCGCTACTGTTTCTCACTGATTTCTTCTCTGAACTAGGAAGGCTTTCTTTTCCATAAAGGCTTTCTCTACCATTTTTTTCAGATATTTGTCGCTTTAGTTCTTTAAGCATCTCCAACTAAATGCTTGCAGCTTAAAATTGTTGACAGTTTCTATAGCTAAGTGTCAGCCATTTAGACACCGTGAAAAACAAGAATTTAGGCTATGTTTAAATAATTTATATATGAAATTTTGCGTAATTCTATCCTCGTACTCTTTTGAACATTTAGGAACAACAACTATTATCGCAAAATTCAAATACTGCACGGCGCAATATTTTGACTTGTAATTGGGGCCGATTTTGAGGTTTAAGATATGTTCAGTTACGGTGGGCGAGGAAATTTGCCTGTCATCAGAGATTTTCACACTTTTTGCTCAATCATCGTTTCATCAGTGCTTTCGAAGCGTGGCCCATATTTACTCATATTTGGCCCAAATATGAGTAGTAACTTTGACAACAGTCTCTTGTTTTGGTCAAGAGTCACCAAGGCTACGAGATTAAAACCATATTGCCAACATACAGGTGTATTTCATTCACAGAATATATTGATGGTCATATGAAAAGACAGTACTATGCCTTACACAGCAGTCTGTGGAGCTTTTAACGTTTTGAACGAACTAAAGAGACTGAGTTGCGAACATCATTTAGTGTTAGTAACGGAAGCATTGGCTTCCGTCAGGGACACCCAAGGAGCAAATATCTGTTCGGAAGAAAGATGGGCTAGAATGTTCGAATATTTGAACAGAGACTTTCGAGGCGCCCTAAGATTTTAGACATTTTTCCGAACAGATTTCCTAGATATTTCTGAAAAGTAGTCGAGTCTGAAAAAATGCGTAGAAAATTCGAAACCAAATTGAAGAAGTATTTTACCGGGCTGAGTAATAGTCAACTGTGATGTTGGATGCAAAATTTGCAGATTTATATATTATATCAATCGTGTTCTTGTTGAGAACGTCCTTTAAAATTTTCTGGGGAAAAAAGGGCGACTTCATAATGTAAAGGTTTTTTTCAGACCCGTCACGACCTAGAATTCAAATTTCTACAGACCTGAACTAAGTTGTCCTAGAACATCATATCAGCTAAATATTTTGTATGGAAGTTACAAAATCACTAAACGATCTTTCAAAGCGTTGTGGAAACCACTTTAAGTAATTCTGATAAATTCTCATACATCCGGTCGTTTGGTATCCTGTTCCGTTAGCATGAACACATTTTTGACAGAAAATGACTAATAGTGGTGAGAAGTGGGCAAGTTAGTTAGGGAAAAACATTTTTACCAGAGCAGAACAAAACAATTGTTGTGCAATAAAGAATTTACGAAGACACTTTTTAAATGCATCTTTTACATCAGGCAAATAGGAAAGGAAATAACCTCATATTTATTTTTACGTTCAAACTGAATGATCCAACTAAATGAATCAGCATCAACAAGTTTTGTAAAACAGTTATTGAAGTAGATTTTCTGAGAAATACCCATGACAAATAAAGTGCCTATATCATAAACATTTTTTGAGAATTCAACAAAAATTACCCAACATGTCTTACAGTTTGCACCAATAATAAGGGAGATATCGTTGACGTCACTTATTGTCATTAATGTGCCAACCTGACTCCCATTGGCTGTCGAAACAAAGGGTCTTTTGTTCCTGTGGTTGGCACATTTAAATAACAAAAGCAATGTTTTTAAACAGATATCTTCCCTAAAGGGAATTTAAGACGCCAACAGCAAGAATATTACTGGTTAAAAAGGAAAAATAATCATCTTGCATTCCCTTTTAATCCAATCTTGAAGCGGAGACGACATCTCGGGCCAGCGACAATGAATGATATGATTAGCGGTTTTCAAATAAGTGTCGTAAAATTAAAACCAAAGTAATTACTTTGGCCAATCAAAAAGTACGGAGACCATCCAGTAAACCAATCAAAACTCGAAGTAATTACACGAAGCCGGCACAAAGTGCGGGAAAATGTGCACGCGCACTTTGAACCAATCACTGAGTGAGGTAATGCAAAACCAAAGTAATTATAAATTATATAATTACTTTCGACACTCAATAGAAAACCACTCTATTGAAGAAAAGAAATATTTATTTGAAGTGGGAGTTAGGGACGAAAGATTAAAGTGATTCTTGCATTTATCAGGATAATTTAAGAAATTGTCTCATACATACAGTCAGTCAAAAATCCATGGCCATGGGGCTTCAACGGGAACTAAAAATTTACTTAAATTGCCCTTATAGGAGCGAACATCACTTCAAATAAACATTTATGCTTCATGCTCCATACAGTCTTCATGAAATTCTTGGCAAAGCATTGCTCTGGGCGAGCTCCGTCTGCTGGGACACAAATAATATCACATATTATCCGGATATTTTGACCAAGCCCTGATGGGCTAAGCCGTTTATTAAAAATATTCAGCGTGGAAACCTAGGAAATACCCAAATATAGAAGACATGAGCCCAGCAAAGGTGAGGGCACACCCGCCATCCAGAAGAGAGTAAAAGAAGGGAGGGAAAATTGATTTGACTCTGTTGAATCAACCTCCGCCTAGCTTGCACAAATGGTGAATGATCAAGAGAAAATCCCGGATGACAGGAATGCCCAAACCGCAACATGGGAAATAACTAAGCATGTCACACTCAGCATAAATCTATCTATTTCCTCTGGGAAATAAATTTCTTTTCTTTCTTTTATTGGTCCTTTCACGGGACCACATGAGCCCAACAAATTGACCTACCGTGAAGCACTTTTATTTTGCGGGGTTTATTTTTTGCTGATAGTGCTTGATCCGCAAAAATAAGTTCCAGCAGAAAAAAACACCAGGAAAATTAAAAACTGCAAAAATTTACTCCCGTTAATATAGTTAAAAATGTCCTTCAATCAACTTGTTACTATATCATACAATGGGGTAAAAATGATCGTTTATTTTAATATTTGAGTTGAGAAAAAGCAATCGCTTGCTACAAACAAAACGTCTATGAGGCACAAAAAAGCAACTCAAAGCAGTCAATCAAAAGGTCACGTTAAACTTGCTTGAACGGGTCATCCCGAGGGATACCATTTTCAAAGGTCTCCAGGATGCCACATTTTTTCCACCCGCTTGGGATGATTGTTTTTTTTTTTTTACCAAAGGAAAGTAATAAACGTTGAAGAGAAAAGAAAACTCCAAAAATTAGTTCCCAGTGGAAGTTTCAGTCAATCCGAGCCGCAAAAAGTTGTTCCCGCAAACCAAAAAAAATCCCAATCCGCAAAATAAAAGTCCCGCAAAAATTTCATGCAAGAAGGTACTTCAACTGTGTGGTTTCATAGTTGGTAGAGCATTGCACCAGCGTCGCAGAGGTCATGGATTCGAACATGAATCTAAATTGAGCCACCTTTCCTAAAAAGTTCAGGCATCATTTTAATCTTTCGAATGATATTATTCATAACAAGTTATTAATATAGAAAAACAGACACATAGGCAGGAGAATTGGAGAATTTACCCTGCCTGTATCAATGTTTTTCTTTCTTTTAGTTGCATCCTCTTTGAGCTAGGATAGTGCCAAGAAGGTCACCAGTTGCAAAGCAGATCTTGCTATGTGCAGCAAAAAAGTCGCTGGGATTATTGCGATCATCATTGGCGTTGTGTTGGTAGTGATAGGAATTACTCTAGGAGTAGTGTTGACAAATATGATACAGAAAGCCATAGAGGAAGAAGTGTGTGTAAATAACAAAGAGAGTCCCGGATATAAAAGATGGGTAAGTTCTCGTAAGGTAATGCATTTCGCAGATGAAGCTAACTCGATTGGGCACAATTCTCGATACCTTTTCATGGTTGTCTTGATGGGCTCTCTCTCTAACTACCCATTTCCATATATTCTATGTACCCATTTCCCATATATTCTATATTTATTACATATTATCATCCTACAAGTACTATAGGATTGAATTCAGCTTGCGTTAACTGAATTTCCTCAGGAGCTCATGATTAGGAGAGTACAACTTCATTGTATTTTTGCAACGGCGTTTTTACAGAACGAGTTATATTTTGATTGATTTTCCCGAGAAACAAGACCTTTCAAGCGAATCACAACCCTTGCATGAGAAACTGTTTCACATGGCATTGAGAATGATCACTCGTGCAAGCCAAATCTTATTTAAGAACTCGTCTAAAAACAGCTCGATTTGTGAAAATGCCATTGCATGGACTTTAGTGTAGAGCGTTTTCACTCACGTGACCTGCAGCCATATTGGATTACTGAAACAAAGGAAAGTATATGCATAAACTGATAGAGTTCAATTCCCGGAGGATTAGTTTGGTACACCATCATGGCCGCCATTTCGTTGTTTTGGAACACAAATATGGCAGCCGTGACGTCATGTGAAAACAATTATTGGACGAGCTTGAGCAAAATATCATGATTTGTCAGTGGCGAGCAGATCAGTTATTTGCCGAAGCCTTACACTGAGGCAAATAATTGATCTGCAAGACACAGACAAATCACGATATTTTGCGATAACCGAGTTCAATAATTGTTTTATCATTTGATGACTGAGTTAACTTTATTTTTCACAATTCCTAACATTTAAATCTTTTTCTGAACGCTCAGGAAAGCGAACTACCATTTTCACTCAAGAGCGTGGTTTTAATTAAGAAGGAGCAGAATATTATTTGCAGCCAAACACTTATTTATAGACATTAATTTGCAGGTCACGTGGTGGGCTCTCGGCCAATAAAAAGGAAGGAAAAAATCCATCAAATGATAATAAAAAAGAATGGCTGCAGTGCACTTCAATGGTTATTGGCAACAAAACCACACCATTATCTTTTTTTATGGTCTTGATTGATGCAAAGACGTATTTTAGTGTTTAGAAGTTTGATTGAAATGGCTTGACATTGTCCCTTCAAATAAAGTCCCTTTAAAAATCATGTATATCTAAATTTAGGGGTGGCGAATGGTACCTCGAAAAACGTGGGTCTCGGAAAATTTTAACCGGATCTCGAAATCTCGAAAGCGTTTTTGATAAGTTTCGAAGTCTCGTTTTTGCGTGGTTTGTTTTTACCCTTTTTGAATCTCGAAACTTTTTGCCAAGGAGTCTCGGGCTCGGATTTTTAACTAGGATCTCGGCGTCTCGGCGAGTCTCGGATTTTACCATTCGCCACCCCTAAAATAAATTTGTACTTGATTTTATGTACCCCTACATTTGTTAATCTGAACAAATTTGTATGGTTTGGTTTAGCATATACCTGATGTGGTGATTTTGTGTTTTTCGATTCCTTTAGGAAGGACCGACTGAAATTACAACTAAAGTGTACTTCTGGAATATAACAAACAGGGATGCATTCCTTTATCGGAGTCAAAAACCCACGGTATTCTTATTCAATAGATCAATGAATAAATAAATAACTTGAAAATAAGAGTGATATTCCAAATGTTGTTGAACGCTGATGTTCGGCAAAATTTTACATTAGAGGAAGTCAATCTTAAAAAGAAGAAATGAAAGAAAGAAACTTTCACCCATTGGTTGAAAAAATGAAACCAAAGTTTGCGATGATCCTGGATTAAGTTAATCGGCAACTAGGCCCTCATAGCTCCTTTTCTAAAACCGCTGTTACACGTTGAAACTTTTAGCTGAAACTTGTGTGCAACGGCGCTGCAAAAAAAAGTGCCAGTAGGCGTTGCCCCGGCTTGTAACATAGAAAGGTCGAAACTCGTTCGGGAACGTTGAAACTGGTCTCGAAATGTTGTTTACATGGCCTTAGCCGGTTTCTGATGATTGGCTTATGCAGCGTAGCGTAGACGAATTTCACGAAGTGGTGTTACGCAGTGAAACGCCTGGCAGTTATCACCTCTGCGATTGCTGCGACCGTTGCAGAATTAGAAAGTGGTTCTACTATTCGTGAAACTTGTCATGCAACGGAAGTTCAAAAACGTTTTACGAAACCTACCGTGTTACACGGTGCAGTGCCTCCTGAAACTTGTTTCGCAGCGCCTTTGCACACGATTTTCAGCTAAAAGTTTCAACGTGTAACAGCGGCTTAAATCGTGTATTTTACTGTAAGAAGGTTTGTTGTGCGTGCAAAGTGGAGAAAAGATTATTCCATAACAACATGCGAGAATTTTCCGTTTAATACGACAATTCTTCTTAACTTTTTGATATGAATAAAGCCGAAATAAGGACTTATTAATTTGTCCAGAAAGAAAAATTTATTCGGCTGAAAGAGTTCATGAAGCTTTATCACTAACTGAATATATAAGGCGGCTCAAGATTGGTACATGATTCCAAAAGATTTGAAGTTCTTAACAACTTTTCACTTCGAAAGAAACAACTCCACGTTTCTTTGGTAAAATCAACAATAGACGGATGGCTAGCTCATTCCACGCTTCCTCTAGCTTCTTATTTTCTTTCTTGATTAATTATAAGTAGTGTTTACATGTCAGGTTTATTAATGTATAAAATTTATATCCGTTATTGTTTATTAGTATAATCAGAAGCACGTGACCTTGAAGTGGGTAACTTGAAACTCTTTTTCTTGGAACAAAGCTGGGGATTTTATGCTCATATATGGACAGAAATAAGATCGAAGCGAAGCTACACGCGCGGGAAAGTTACATACAAATAACCAAGTTTTTAAACTCGAAAAAGCCAGCTCTGAACCAGAGTTAAAAGCTTCAAGGTCATGAGCTTCTGGTGTAAATTACATAGGTGATTATTGAAAATTGTCTGCGCTGATTGGCTGCTCTTGAGGTGATTATTACACGGGAAAATACTCTAACCAGTTTTTTTGTTTTCAAAATGGCCGCAAGCCGTTTTGTCGAGGGAACAGACGAAGAAATTAGTTGTGTAATCACCTATGTAATTATAATAAAATGATTATTCACCTCAGGCTCGGTGAACATACTGGTGAATAAAAACCTCGACTGTGTCTCGGTCTTTATTCATTGATATTCAACTCGCCATCGGCGAATAATTGTTAAACATTAATACCTTGGACTTCTCTGCATCAGTTGAACAGTAAGGAAGACGAAAGCTTCGACAACTTTGGTCAACTGTGCACATATGATCAATATTTGCATAACTTAGGCCCGACTCAGACGCCATACTTTTCATTAGCCGACATAAATTAAGAAAGTACCCCCGTTGATTCAGACGTCGTACTTAATTGGCCGATCCACAGCCGTTCCTAATCCATTTCCAAAAAAACAATATATTTTGCCAGCGGTTTTTATGTAGAAGGCACAACATGGTTTGTGACTTAAACGGTTCGGCACATGAAAAGTTCGACGTCTAAATCAAAGCCGGTTCGCAGCCGTGCTAAAGCCGAAATTCCCGGCTACGCCAGGCCAAAACAACGGCTGAGCCGTTCCAAATTAAAATAGCCGTTCTTAATTTAATCAGACGCCGAACTTTTCATGTACTTATTGTAATTAATTCAATGTATTATGTTCGGCTCATGAAAAGTGCGGCGTCTGAATCGGGCCTTACTTACTCTTTTTTGTCTTAGGACGTAAATAAATTTGACTTAGTTGATTTAACTATAGGCTGCCTGCTTCTGATATGTCGCTTCTGTTGCGTATCTGACTAGTAATCCTTTGAAATAATTTCAGTTGAAAGAAACAGGCCCATATGTTTACACCACAAAGGCAAAACAAGTGGGAGTCAAATTCGAAAATGGAAAGGTGACCAGTACGTCGTTTGATCAAATCACATTCAACAAGACACTGACAAAAGCGGAATGTCCGAAATGCTCTAAGCATGACCAGGTTTGTTACTTAGTTTGTCAACAAGTGAAGCTATGATCTTCGCAGTTATGAACGCAATTTATACAATTGCGTAGAGAAGCCTGAAAAATTCAGGACTTCAACGGGGTTTGAACCCGTGACCTCGCCATTCCGGTGCGACGCTCTAACCAACTGAGCTATGAAGCCACTGACGTTGGGAGAACCCACAAATGACCAGCTCCCAACGTCAGTGGCTTCGTAGCTCAGTTGGTGAGAGCGTCGCACCGGAATCGCGAGGTCACGGGTTCAAACCCCGTTGAAGTCCTGAATTTTTCAGGCTTCTCTACGCAATTGTATAAATTGCGTTCATAACTGCGAAGATCATAGCTTCACTTGATTTTATATCCGCAGTTCATATATGATTCATTTCATATACCATTTCATCAGTTTGTCAACAACAGGTCCCAGAATATCCTGTACCAAACTGCGAACCGGATCGGCTTTGGGTTGCTTTGATTTGCTCTTGAATGAGCTATGCCTGGTATTGCAGCGAACCTCTCCCTTGTTCTCGAAAGGCTTTTTCCCACTTGAAAAGCTGTTGCTTTTATCGTCAATTCCTCAGTTGCTCTGAATTGACCGTTATAGTTTATTTCGAAATCTCACTGTTTCATGGGGTTCATGAGAAAAAGCATGTTATTAACATGTTGATAAAGTTGTGTGGTATACTAGGTTCGACTACAAATTGAATACAATTAGCCCATTTCCGAGTTGCTATTTGCCTCAGTTTCAAAGCGAGTCCTGGTGCGCAACCACTTGAATGGAAATGAGAGGTGTATTTTTAGGAAAAAAATACACGTATTATCATTTGAATGGTTGAGCACCAAGACTCATTTTGAACCAGAGGCAAACAGCAACTCGGAAATGTGGCCTATTGTTCTTCAGTCTATCATGCAAGAAGATAACCACATTGTTTATGTCAAAAAAACGTCCTTAAGTATTTGAGTTAATTGTCCTGTTAGACTACAGTTTTAAATTTCTGTTACCTAATTCTCACAAAAACCAAAACAATGGAAAACAAAAGAGCAAAATAAAGACGACGTTCTTCTAAACTGACTCTCAGCATGGGTTTGTCATTAGCGTGTTCTTTAAATTTTGGATAATCTCAGCCTGGACGTTCCAGGGGCGTAGCCAGAGGGGTCCTGGGGTGCCCGTGACTCCCCCTCCCTCCTTGTGATAGTCAACAACATAATATAAACCATAATTTATGTCACCTGGAAATCACTTCATCTATGCAGCTATTTTGTAGGCTTGTTCCCCCCTCCCTCCGCGCGCTCACTGCTCATCCGAAAATTTGTCCCTTTCACTAAAAAACAGCGTAGATATCGACATGACAAATCGGTAAGTATCCTGTGTGTGAGAGAGGGGAGATTGTGACTTAGTAAATGTCCGCAAACCGTCAGAACTTGAGTCGAGAAATGTTCGCTTTATCTAAAGAAACAGATGCCCATAACCAGTGTCGAAATTAATTATCGAATTGCTTTGGTTTTGCATTACTTTACTCAGTGATTGGTTTAAAGTTCTCGCGCCACTTTTTCAACCAATCAGATGTGAAACCAAAACCAAGCGTGGCTCGGTCGTGCCTATTTTCCCGCGCTTTCTGTCGGATACGTGTAATTACTTCGAGTTTTGATTAGTTTACTGGATTGTCTCCGTCCTTTTTGGTCTGTTTCAAAGGAATTACTTTGTTTTAGTTTTACGATACTAGACTGAAACTCGCTCTATAGCGATGTTTCTCCTGACGTCACCCATTGTTATTAATATGCCAACCACAACCTAATTGGCTGTTGAAACAATGACTTCTTTTGTTCCGTGGTTGGCAAATTTGAATATCAAAAGAAACGTGACGTCAATGTTTGTAAACATGAAATATCGCTATTGTGACTTATTAGTAACGGTTATTACGCTGTGAAATGTTAAACTTTGCTGAGAGAGGCCCTGGATGTACAGTAATTTGTATTGCATGCTTACAACTCTTTGTTTGTCTAGACATGCACGTCTTTAGTTGTATTCTTATTTGTCTCTACTTTGTAACAATAGTCGCTTTCCCATTCTCTTCAGGTC
This sequence comes from Montipora foliosa, assembly GCF_036669935.1. Lineage (NCBI taxonomy): Eukaryota > Metazoa > Cnidaria > Anthozoa > Scleractinia > Acroporidae > Montipora > Montipora foliosa. Next base: position 42,138,265 of record NC_090880.1, on the reverse strand, counting down.
ACTGTCTTAAACTCAGCCTACCTTGGGCTAATGAAAAAATTTGGATCATCGAAGGATTTCAGCACTGCACTGATACCGCTTGCATTGAAGTTCCTGTTTAAGCAATTGACTGGTAACCAAACAGAAAGCGAGAATTCCACATATATGAAAATGGGACAAGCGCACAGCGAATTGGAACTCGTATACGGCTCGTCCAACCCTGCCTTTGGTTCTTGGGTGAGAGCAAACTATCCGTCATCACTGCATAGAAATTTCTCTGTGACACAAATGCGAGGTCTGTACGGGGCCTTGATGAATGCTTCGAAGTTTGGACCGTTTTCAAATCCAAGCCTTCTCACAAAATGTACGGATAGAAATACACGCAACATATCTATAGAATGTGGTCTTGTAATTAATCTTAATATATACATCAAAACTCAGCAGCTGCAGTATGCTGTCAAGCCTTTCATTGACAGCCTTTTGTGTCCAGATTCGACCTCCTGCTTCAATACCAGTCTTAATACATCTGTACTGATGATTGCGAAATTTGTTACGGACCCACTTCCCAAATTTGTCATGAGATATTTGGATAAGCAAAACTATGGACTCACTGCCACTCGAAAGCAGAGCGATATATCCCTTGGTTATGTCATGACCAACTTCCCATTGGGAATACCCGTGCCGGGTATATTGACCTCTCATGACAGCGAAATAAAGGCCAGGGCGACAGGAACCAATTCAACCTTCTACACGTGTGAATCTTCAGAAGGAGACCGATTTGCTTATGCAGGTACACTTCAAGTATTCAATTGTTTCTTACGATCAAAGCGACCGTAAATTTAAGACCCGATTAAACGGCTTCCCAATTTGGTTTAGCATGCGTTCCATTTTGTATAACGTTGTAAAATGATGACGAAATATGTAGAACGGGACGCTGGGATGGAAAACAGTTTGAAGACATCCCTTCATCACAGGCCTGGGATTTCGTCTCATGATCCATGGTCTTCGCGCGCATGCGCGAGCACTTCTACAACTTCTGAAAGGCGATTTGCCTTCTTTACAATTGTTATAGCCTTGTCAAAAACATGTCACTAAAGGATTTGCTTTCCAAATTCATCGATGAGCCTTTTTCTTTCGGTAGCTTTGTATTTAAGTTTGATTTTCTCCTCTTTTCTGAATCCATTGCTTTCTTCTTGGGGGATGTATCCTCGATTACCGCTTACCATTCTTCTAGAAAATCATCTGGCGTTTCATCAAACACGTCCACTGATTGATAGATTTGTCAGATCTGCTACATTTGTACTTTAAGGGCGATGGTTGTTACTATGGATACTTCTTTGAAAGACCGATTAGTGCGAACGCAAGTTCCCGGATGTTGAAACAGGGAGACAAACAGCTTTAACTTCTGATCATTCAACATTCTTGGTTGCGAGAGAAATGTCCAACGGATTAATCAAAGCTCGTTTAACGCTACAAAAATCATTATTAACATCGATTCAACTTTCATCGAACATATTTCGACACGGTTGAAAAGAGTTGAGAAACGAATCAGTTTAAGCCTTTGCCCGGGCCATCAAAACGTTTATGCTTTGTTGAACATCCATTTAACATTTCCTCAGCCATCGAGAACGTAGAATAAAGTTAAAGCCGTTTTCCACGTATTTCAACATTCTTAGGTATGCACATATCTATAGTAACGAGAGCCCTTATGTAACACCCTGCGAAAAATGGATATATATGAAGTACCGACAGAATACATGAAACTCATACATCTCAACTACGGAGATAATATTAAGTCTTGAGATGATGATTGCAGTTATGAGCGCCACTTTAGCAGCGGCGAAAGGAATTTGCAAGACTTAATATTCTCCCCGACTTTTTAAATATGATGTACCCTTATCAAGAGTGAAGTAGACAAGAGTGTTGATCTATCACTTTGCGGCCTTGCCCCAGCACGATCACAAATGGTTTTGTTTTTAGATACACTTTGCGCGCCAAACAAAGAAAAAAGCCGCCATGCATTTTTAACCAATCAGAAGAAGCCATGTCACGCGTGACTTCTTCTCCCATGTTTTTTTTTTCAGGGACATGAAAACTGATTATCACGGAATGGGTATTCTAAGAATAGACTCAATTGTGACTGTGCTGGGTCAGTGTGGGTGAAGTATCATGAAAATAAATTGGTATGAGCGGTTTCAGAGTAAAAATATAGAATGAAAGATTTGCATTTCTACGCTCATGTTGTCGCGAAAACCTAAAATTTTTTGATTTCACGTCGTCGTTGTGCGGAGTACCACAAAAAATGCGTGTCGCACGTGCAGCACCTTTATTTGTTCTCTTTTAACCAATGATATTCTTGTTTTGTGGCGTTCTCATTGACGACGGCGGCCAGTACGGCCAGTACAGCCCTCCTGTTCGGTCAATAAGAAGTTACTTAAAATAGTCTTTCACTGCAGCTTTCTTTCCTTAGCCATAGGTGGTGAAAACAAGGTTAATCAAGCTCTTTATCCTAACGCAACCGAAGAACAACTGAAAGTTCATGGATACTACATTCAGTTCCCTGACAAAAAGGTTTAAAGCCATGCACTACTGACTAACCATGAACTGGCTGAAAGCTATCCGATCTTTTTGTCTCAGTTTCGCTTTGCTGTTCCAGTAACTTACAAAAAAGTTGTAGAAGTGCACAGCATTCCCATGCACAGATACGTGTTAGGATCCGATGCTGTTAATGTTAATAATGTCACAGTATTCACACGAGGGATATTCGACGTCACACGATTGTTAGGAGGTCCTTTGTACATAAGTCTTTCCTGGGTTCCTTCATGGCGACCCGAGTTTGTACAAGGAATTGAAACTGCAAGAACCTCGTCAAAAAAAGTATGGATCCTATGTAAGTATTTGTTACATATTTATTAGCGTATTCGTATAGAATGAATAGTGTTTCCTAGATAAGAGATAGAGACCGTAGAGACCCGGACGCAATCAATCCAACATTGTCCCGACTAATATTGGACAGGGTTTTTTTTTTGCGCGTGTTGCGTGCCCCTTAACCATGGCGACGTTTTTTGTCCCGTCGACCTTGTGGTAGGTCCCCATGTTAACGTTGTCTCAGTCCTCAATCTAGATTTCAATAATTGTGTATCTACTGCTCAGCACGAGTAGTGTGTACCCGTTTTCACTGACGAAATGCTGCAAAAGAGACAGACGCCGGGAAACACATTTTTACTCTTTATATAAACTGTTTTGGGAATCTTTTAGAGTCTTCTCTCAAAAGCTGTTACATCAAAGAAATTCGTTGAGACAGGCGTTTTCAAGGTTTAAACTCTGTTCAGTTTTTTCATGTTAAAGGGGCGTCGTATTTGACCACCTCTAACCATAATATCCATAAACGCCTGCTTTACCTCACAGCAAGAAATTCCTTTCCGAAGTTTAGGCGATCAAGTTTATACCTCGTACCTAAATTAAAAACTAGTAATAGTTTTCATCACTTACATCCGGCTGCCCCTGCCTAAGTTAAATACAGATGGCAGTTGAGGTGTTTTCCATTACTACCGGTATGTGACTGCACATTGCGATGTGTTCATGGTTTTCTAACATGTAATTAGTAG
>NC_090880.1:42111373-42129003 GCF_036669935.1 Montipora foliosa | reverse complement strand
TTGGCACATTTAAATAACAAAAGCAATGTTTTAAACAGATATCTTCCCTAAAGGGAATTTTAAGGGGACGCCAACAGCAAGAATATTACTGGTTAAAAAGGAAAAATAATCATCTTGCATTCCCTTTTAATCCAAATCTGTGAAGCGGAGACGACATCTCGGCCAGCGGACATCAGAATGATATGATTAGCGGTTTTCAAATAAGGTCGTTAAAAACCAAAAACCAAAGTAATTACTTTGGCCAATTCCAAAAAGGCCGGAGACCATCCAGTAAACCAATCAAAACTCGAAAGTAGTAATTACACGAAGCCGGCACAAAGTGCGGGAAAATGTGCACGGCCGCACTTTGAACCAAATCACTGAGTGAAGGTAATGCAAAACCAAAGTAATTATAAAATTATATAATTACTTTTCGACACTCAATAGAAAACCACTCTATTGAAGAAAAGAAATATTTATTTGAAGTGGGAGTTAGGGACGAAGATTAAAGTGATTCTTGCATTTATCAGGATCATTATAAAAATTGTCTCATACTATTACACCAGTCAGTCAAAAATCCATGGCCATGGGGCTTCAACGGGGAACTAAGAAAATTTACTTAAATTGCCCTAAAAAAAAAAAAAAATTAGTGAGCGAACATCACTTCAAATAAACATTTATGCTTCCTGCTGCCTACAGTTCTTTCATGAAATTCTTGGCAAAGCATTGCCTCTGGGCGAGCTCCGTCTGCTGGGACACAAATAATACCACATTATTATCCGGATATTTGACCAAGCCCTGATGGGCTAAGCCGTTTATTAAAAATATTCAGCGTGGGAAACCTAGGACAATACCCAAATATAGAAGACATGAGCCCAGCAAAGGTGAGGGCACACCCGCCATCCAGAGATGAGAGTAAAAGAAGGGAGGGAAAATTGATTTGACTCTGTTGAATCAACCTCCGCCTAGCTTGCACAAATGGTGAATGATCAAGAGAAAATCCCGGATGACAGGAATGCCCAAACCGCAACATGGGAAATAACTAAGCATGTCACACTCAGCATAAATCTATCTATTTCCTCTGGGAAATAAATTCTTTTCTTTCTTTATTGGTCCTTTCACGGGACCACATGAGCCCAACAAATTGACCTACCGTGAAGCACTTTTATTTTGCGGGGTTTATTTTTTGCTGATAGTGCTTGATCCGCAAAAATAAGTTCCAGCAGCAAAAAAACACCAGGAAAATTAAAAACTGCAAAAATTTACTCCCGTTACTATAGTTAAAAATGTCCTTCAATCAACTTGTTACTATATCATACAATGGGGTAAAAATGATCGTTTATTTTAATATTTGAGTTGAGAAAAAGCAATCGCTTGCTACAAACAAAACGTCTATGAGGCACAAAAAAGCAACTCAAAGCAGTCAATCAAAAGGTCACGTTAAACTTGCTTGAACGGGTCATCCCGAGGGATACCATTTTCAAAGGTCTCCAGGATGCCACATTTTTTCCACCCGCTTGGGATGATTGTTTTTTTTTTTTTACCAAAGGAAAGTAATAAACGTTGAAGAGAAAAGAAAACTCCAAAAATTAGTTCCCAGTGGAAGTTTCAGTCAATCCGAGCCGCAAAAAGTTGTTCCCGCAAACCAAAAAAAATCCCAATCCGCAAATAAAAGTCCCGCAAAAATTTCATGCAAGAAGGTACTTCAACTGTGTGGTTTCATAGTTGGTAGAGCATTGCACCAGCGTCGCAGAGGTCATGGATTCGAACATGAATCTAAATTGAGCCACCTTTCCTAAAAAGTTCAAGCATCATTTTAATCTTTCGAATGATATTATTCAACAATTTATTAATATAGAAAAACAGACACATAGGCAGGAGAATTGGAGAATTTACCCTGCCTGTATCAATGTTTTTCTTTCTTTTAGTTGCATCCTCTTTGAGCTAGGATAGTACCAAGAAGGTCACCAGTTGCAAAGCAGATCTTGCTATGTGCAGCAAAAAAGTCGCTGGGATTATTGCGATCATCATTGGCGTTGTGTTGGTAGTGATAGGAATTACTCTAGGAGTAGTGTTGACAAATATGATACAGAAAGCCATAGAGGAAGAAGTGTGTGTAAATAACAAAGAGAGTCCCGGATATAAAAGATGGGTAAGTTCTCGTAAGGTAATGCATTTCGCAGATGAAGCTAACTCGATTGGGCACAATTCTCGATACCTTTTCATGGTTGTCTTGATGGGCTCTCTCTCTAACTACCCATTTCCATATATTCTATGTACCCATTTCCCATATATTCTATATTTATTACATATTATCATCCTACAAGTACTATAGGATTGAATTCAGCTTGCGTTAACTGAATTTCCTCAGGAGCTCATGATTAGGAGAGTACAACTTCATTGTATTTTTGCAACGGCGTTTTTACAGAACGAGTTATATTTTGATTGATTTTCCCGAGAAACAAAACCTTTCAAGCGACTCACAACCCTTGCATGAGAAACTGTTTCACATGGCATTGAGAATGATCACTCGTGCAAGCCAAATCTTATTTAAGAACTCGTCTAAAAACAGCTCGATTTGTGAAAATGCCATTGCATGGACTTTAGTGTAGAGCGTTTTCACTCACGTGACCTGCAGCCATATTGGATTACTGAAACAAAGGAAAGTATTTGCATAAACTGATAGAGTTCAATTCCCGGAGGATTAGTTTGGTACACCATCATGGCCGCCATTTCGTTGTTTTGGAACACCAATATGGCAGCCGTGACGTCATGTGAAAACAATTATTGGACGAGCTTGAGCAAAATATCATGATTTGTCAGTGGCGAGCAGATCAGTTATTTGCCGAAGCCTTACACTGAGGCAAATAATTGATCTGCAAGACACAGACAAATCACGATATTTTGCGATAACCGAGTTCAATAATTGTTTTATCATTTGATGACTGAGTTAACTTTATTTTTCACAATTCCTAACATTTAAATCTTTTTCTGAACGCTCAGGAAAGCGAACTACCATTTTCACACAAGAGCGTGGTTTTAATTAAGCATGAGCAGAATATTATTTGCAGCCAAACACTTATTTATAGACATTAATTTGCAGGTCACGTGGTGGGCTCTCGGCCAATAAAAAGGAAGGAAAAAATCCATCAAATGATAATAAAAAAGAATGGCTGCAGTGCACTTCAATGGTTATTGGCAACAAAACCACACCATTATCTTTTTTTATGGTCTTGATTGATGCAAAGACGTATTTTAGTGTTTAGAAGTTTGATTGAAATGGCTTGACATTGTCCCTTCAAATAAAGTCCCTTTAAAAATCATGTATATCTAAATTTAGGGGTGGCGAATGGTACCTCGAAAAACGTGGGTCTCGGAAAATTTTAACCGGATCTCGAAATCTCGAAAGCGTTTTTGATAAGTTTCGAAGTCTCGTTTTTGCGTGGTTTGTTTTTACCCTTTTTGAATCTCGAAACTTTTTGCCAAGGAGTCTCGGGCTCGGATTTTTAACTAGGATCTCGGCGTCTCGGCGAGTCTCGGATTTTACCATTCGCCACCCCTAAAATAAATTTGTACTTGATTTTATGTACCCCTACATTTGTTAATCTGAACAAATTTGTATGGTTTGGTTTAGCATATACCTGATGTGGTGATTTTGTGTTTTTCGATTCCTTTAGGAAGGACCGACTGAAATTACAACTAAAGTGTACTTCTGGAATATAACAAACAGGGATGCATTCCTTTATCGGAGTCAAAAACCCACGGTATTCTTATTCAATAGATCAATGAATAAATAAATAACTTGAAAATAAGAGTGATATTCCAAATGTTGTTGAACGCTGATGTTCGGCAAAATTTTACATTAGAGGAAGTCAATCTTAAAAAGAAGAAATGAAAGAAAGAAACTTTCACCCATTGGTTGAAAAAATGAAACCAAAGTTTGCGATGATCCTGGATTAAGTTAATCGGCAACTAGGCCCTCATAGCTCCTTTTCTAAAACCGCTGTTACACGTTGAAACTTTTAGCTGAAACTTGTGTGCAACGGCGCTGCAAAAAAAAGTGCCAGTAGGCGTTGCACCGTGCTTGTAACATAGAAAGGTCGAAACTCGTTCGGGAACGTTGAAACTGGTCTCGAAATGTTGTTTACATGGCCTTAGCCGGTTTCTGATGATTGGCTTATGCAGCGTAGCGTAGACGAATTTCACGAAGTGGTGTTACGCAGTGAAACGCCTGGCAGTTATCACCTCTGCGATTGCTGCGACCGTTGCAGAATTAGAAAGTGGTTCTACTATTCGTGAAACTTGTCATGCAACGGAAGTTCAAAAACGTTTTACGAAACCTACCGTGTTACACGGTGCAGTGCCTCCTGAAACTTGTTTCGCAGCGCCTTTGCACACGATTTTCAGCTAAAAGTTTCAACGTGTAACAGCGGCTTAAATTGTGTATTTTACTGTAAGAAGGTTTGTTGTGCGTGCAAAGTGGAGAAAAGATTATTCCATAACAACATGCGAGAATTTTCCGTTTAATACGACAATTCTTCTTAACTTTTTGATATGAATAAAGCCGAAATAAGGACTTATTAATTTGTCTAGAAAGAAAAATTTATTCGGCTGAAAGAGTTCATGAAGCTTTATCACTAACTGAATATATAAGGCGGCTCAAGATTGGTACATGATTCCAAAAGATTTGAAGTTCTTAACAACTTTTCACTTCGAAAGAAACAACTCCACGTTTCTTTAGTAAAATCAACAATAGACGGATGGCTAGCTCATTCCACGCTTCCTCTAGCTTCTTATTTTCTTTCTTGATTAATTATAAGTAGTGTTTACATGTCAGGTTTATTAATGTATAAAATTTATATCCGTTATTGTTTATTAGTATAATCAGAAGCACGTGACCTTGAAGTGGGTAACTTGAAACTCTTTTTCTTGGAACAAAGCTGGGGATTTTATGCTCATATATGGACAGAAATAAGATCGAAGCGAAGCTACACGCGCGGGAAAGTTACATACAAATAACCAAGTTTTTAAACTCGAAAAAGCCAGCTCTGAACCAGAGTTAAAAGCTTCAAGGTCATGAGCTTCTGGTGTAAATTACATAGGTGATTATTGAAAATTGTCTGCGCTGATTGGCTGCTCTTGAGGTGATTATTACACGGGAAAATACTCTAACCAGTTTTTTTGTTTTCAAAATGGCCGCAAGCCGTTTTGTCGAGGGAACAGACGAAGAAATTAGTTGTGTAATCACCTATGTAATTATAATAAAATGATTATTCACCTCAGGCTCGGTGAACATACTGGTGAATAAAAACCTCGACTGTGTCTCGGTCTTTATTCATTGATATTCAACTCGCCATCGGCGAATAATTGTTAAACATTAATACCTTGGACTTCTCTGCATCAGTTGAACAGTAAGGAAGACGAAAGCTTCGACAACTTTGGTCAACTGTGCACATATGATCAATATTTGCATAACTTAGGCCCGACTCAGACGCCATACTTTTCATGAGCCGACATAAATTAAGAAAGTACCCCTGTTGATTCAGACGTCGTACTTAATTGGCCGATCCACAGCCGTTCCTAATCCATTTCCAAAAAAACAATATATTTTGCCAGCGGTTTTTATGTAGAAGGCACAACATGGTTTGTGACTTAAACGGTTCGGCACATGAAAAGTTCGACGTCTAAATCAAAGCCGGTTCGCAGCCGTGCTAAAGCCGAAATTCCCGGCTACGCCAGGCCAAAACAACGGCTGAGCCGTTCCAAATTAAAATAGCCGTTCTTAATTTAATCAGACGCCGAACTTTTCATGTACTTATTGTAATTAATTCAATGTATTATGTTCGGCTCATGAAAAGTGCGGCGTCTGAATCGGGCCTTACTTACTCTTTTTTGTCTTAGGACGTAAATAAATTTGACTTAGTTGATTTAACTATAGGCTGCCTGCTTCTGATATGTCGCTTCTGTTGCGTATCTGACTAGTAATCCTTTGAAATAATTTCAGTTGAAAGAAACAGGCCCATATGTTTACACCACAAAGGCAAAACAAGTGGGAGTCAAATTCGAAAATGGAAAGGTGACCAGTACGTCGTTTGATCAAATCACATTCAACAAGACACTGACAAAAGCGGAATGTCCGAAATGCTCTAAGCATGACCAGGTTTGTTACTTAGTTTGTCAACAAGTGAAGCTATGATCTTCGCAGTTATGAACGCAATTTATACAATTGCGTAGAGAAGCCTGAAAAATTCAGGACTTCAACGGGGTTTGAACCCGTGACCTCGCCATTCCGGTGCGACGCTCTAACCAACTGAGCTATGAAGCCACTGACGTTGGGAGAACCCACAAATGACCAGCTCCCAACGTCAGTGGCTTCGTAGCTCAGTTGGTGAGAGCGTCGCACCGGAATCGCGAGGTCACGGGTTCAAACCCCGTTGAAGTCCTGAATTTTTCAGGCTTCTCTACGCAATTGTATAAATTGCGTTCATAACTGCGAAGATCATAGCTTCACTTGATTTTATATCCGCAGTTCGTATATGATTCATTTCATATACCATTTCATCAGTTTGTCAACAACAGGTCCCAGAATATCCTGTACCAAACTGCGAACCGGATCGGCTTTGGGTTGCTTTGATTTGCTCTTGAATGAGCTATGCCTGGTATTGCAGCGAACCTCTCCCTTGTTCTCGAAAGGCTTTTTCCCACTTGAAAAGCTGTTGCTTTTATCGTCAATTCCTCAGTTGCTCTGAATTGACCGTTATAGTTTATTTCGAAATCTCACTGTTTCATGGGGTTCATGAGAAAAAGCATGTTATTAACATGTTGATAAAGTTGTGTGGTATACTAGGTTCGACTACAAATTGAATACAATTAGCCCATTTCCGAGTTGCTATTTGCCTCAGTTTCAAAGCGAGTCCTGGTGCGCAACCACTTGAATGGAAATGAGAGGTGTATTTTTAGGAAAAAAATACACGTATTATCATTTGAATGGTTGAGCACCAAGACTCATTTTGAACCAGAGGCAAACAGCAACTCGGAAATGTGGCCTATTGTTCTTCAGTCTATCATGCAAGAAGATAACCACATTGTTTATGTCAAAAAAACGTCCTTAAGTATTTGAGTTAATTGTCCTGTTAGACTACAGTTTTAAATTTCTGTTACCTAATTCTCACAAAAACCAAAACAATGGAAAACAAAAGAGCAAAATAAAGACGACGTTCTTCTAAACTGACTCTCAGCATGGGTTTGTTATTAGCGTGTTCTTTAAATTTTGGATAATCTCAGCCTGGACGTTCCAGGGGCGTAGCCAGAGGGGTCCTGGGGTGCCCGTGACTCCCCCTCCCTCCTTGTGATAGTCAACAACATAATATAAACCATAATTTATGTCACCTGGAAATCACTTCATCTATGCAGCTATTTTGTAGGCTTGTTCCCCCCTCCCTCCGCGCGCTCACTGCTCATCCGAAAATTTGTCCCTTTCACTAAAAAACAGCGTAGATATCGACATGACAAATCGGTAAGTATCCTGTGTGTGAGAGAGGGGAGATTGTGACTTAGTAAATGTCCGCAAACCGTCAGAACTTGAGTCGAGAAATGTTCGCTTTATCTAAAGAAACAGATGCCCATAACCAGTGTCGAAATTAATTATCGAATTGCTTTGGTTTTGCATTACTTTACTCAGTGATTGGTTTAAAGTTCTCGCGCCACTTTTTCAACCAATCAGATGTGAAACCAAAACCAAGCGTGGCTCGGTCGTGCCTATTTTCCCGCGCTTTCTGTCGGATACGTGTAATTACTTCGAGTTTTGATTAGTTTACTGGATTGTCTCCGTCCTTTTTGGTCTGTTTCAAAGGAATTACTTTGTTTTAGTTTTACGATACTAGACTGAAACTCGCTCTATAGCGATGTTTCTCCTGACGTCACCCATTGTTATTAATATGCCAACCACAACCTAATTGGCTGTTGAAACAATGACTTCTTTTGTTCCGTGGTTGGCAATATTGAATATCAAAAGAAACGTGACGTCAATGTTTGTAAACATGAAATATTGCTATTGTGACTTATTAGTAACGGTTATTACGCTGTGAAATGTTAAACTTTGCTGAGAGAGGCCCTGGATGTACAGTAATTTGTATTGCATGCTTACAACTCTTTGTTTGTCTAGACATGCACGTCTTTAGTTGTATTCTTATTTGTCTCTACTTTGTAACAATAGTCGCTTTCCCATTCTCTTCAGGTCACTGTCTTAAACTCAGCCTACCTTGGGCTAATGAAAAAATTTGGATCATCGAAGGATTTCAGCACTGCACTGATACCGCTTGCATTGAAGTTCCTGTTTAAGCAATTGACTGGTAACCAAACAGAAAGCGAGAATTCCACATATATGAAAATGGGACAAGCGCACAGCGAATTGGAACTCGTATACGGCTCGTCCAACCCTGCCTTTGGTTCTTGGGTGAGAGCAAACTATCCGTCATCACTGCATAGAAATTTCTCTGTGACACAAATGCGAGGTCTGTACGGGGCCTTGATGAATGCTTCGAAGTTTGGACCGTTTTCAAATCCAAGCCTTCTCACAAAATGTACGGATAGAAATACACGCAACATATCTATAGAATGTGGTCTTGTAATTAATCTTAATATATACATCAAAACTCAGCAGCTGCAGTATGCTGTCAAGCCTTTCATTGACAGCCTTTTGTGTCCAGATTCGACCTCCTGCTTCAATACCAGTCTTAATACATCTGTACTGATGATTGCGAAATTTGTTACGGACCCACTTCCCAAATTTGTCATGAGATATTTGGATAAGCAAAACTATGGACTCACTGCCACTCGAAAGCAGAGCGATATATCCCTTGGTTATGTCATGACCAACTTCCCATTGGGAATACCCGTGCCGGGTATATTGACCTCTCATGACAGCGAAATAAAGGCCAGGGCGACAGGAACCAATTCAACCTTCTACACGTGTGAATCTTCAGAAGGAGACCGATTTGCTTATGCAGGTACACTTCAAGTATTCAATTGTTTCTTACGATCAAAGCGACCGTAAATTTAAGACCCGATTAAACGGCTTCCCAATTTGGTTTAGCATGCGTTCCATTTTGTATAACGTTGTAAAATGATGACGAAATATGTAGAACGGGACGCTGGGATGGAAAACAGTTTGAAGACATCCCTTCATCACAGGCCTGGGATTTCGTCTCATGATCCATGGTCTTCGCGCGCATGCGCGAGCACTTCTACAACTTCTGAAAGGCGATTTGCCTTCTTTACAATTGTTATAGCCTTGCCAAAAACATGTCACTAAAGGATTTGCTTTCCAAATTCATCGATGAGCCTTTTTCTTTCGGTAGCTTTGTATTTAAGTTTGATTTTCTCCTCTTTTCTGAATCCATTGCTTTCTTCTTGGGGGATGTATCCTCGATTACCGCTTACCATTCTTCTAGAAAATCATCTGGCGTTTCATCAAACACGTCCACTGATTGATAGATTTGTCAGATCTGCTACATTTGTACTTTAAGGGCGATGGTTGTTACTATGGATACTTCTTTGAAAGACCGATTAGTGCGAACGCAAGTTCCCGGATGTTGAAAGAGGGTGACAAACAGCTTTAACTTCTGATCATTCAACATTCTTGGTTGCGAGAGAAATGTCCAACGGATTAATCAAAGCTCGTTTAACGCTACAAAAATCATTATTAACATCGATTCAACTTTCATCGAACATATTTCGACACGGTTGAAAAGAGTTGAGAAACGAATCAGTTTAAGCCTTTGCCCGGGCCATCAAAACGTTTATGCTTTGTTGAACATCCATTTAACATTTCCTCAGCCATCGAGAACGTAGAATAAAGTTAAAGCCGTTTTCCACGTATTTCAACATTCTTAGGTATGCACATATCCATAGTAACGAGAGCCCTTGTGTAACACCCTGCGAAAAATGGATATATATGAAGTACCGACAGAATACATGAAACTCATACATCTCAACTAAGGAGATAATATTAAGTCTTGAGATGATGATTGCAGTTATGAGCGCCACTTTAGCAGCGGCGAAAGGAATTTGCAAGACTTAATATTCTCCCCGACTTTTTAAATATGATGTACCCTTATCAAGAGTGAAGTAGACAAGAGTGTTGATCTATCACTTTGCGGCCTTGCCCCAGCACGATCACAAATGGTTTTGTTTTTAGATACACTTTGCGCGCCAAACAAACAAAAAAGCCGCCATGCATTTTTAACCAATCAGAAGAAGCCATGTCACGCGTGACTTCTTCTCCCATGTTCTTTTTTTCAGGGACATGAAAACTGATTATCACGGAATGGGTATTCTAAGAATAGACTCAATTGTGACTGTGCTGGGTCAGTGTGGGTGAAGTATCATGAAAATAAATTGGTATGAGCGGTTTCAGAGTAAAAATATAGAATGAAAGATTTGCATTTCTACGCTCACGTTGTCGCGAAAACCTAAAATTTTTTGATCTCACGTCGTCGTTGTGCGGAGTACCACAAAAAATGCGTGCCGCACGTGCAGCACCTTTATTTGTTCTCTTTTAACCAATGATATTCTTGTTTTGTGGCGTTCTCATTGACGACAGCGGCCAGTACGGCCAGTACAGCCCCCCTGTTCGGTCAATAAGAAGTTACTTAAAATAGTCTTTCACTGCAGCTTTCTTTCCTTAGCCATAGGTGGTGAAAACAAGGTTAATCAAGCTCTTTATCCTAACGCAACCGAAGAACAACTGAAAGTTCATGGATACTACATTCAGTTCCCCGGACAAAAAGGTTTAAAGCCATGCACTACTGACTACCGTGAACTGGCTGAAAGCTATCCGATCTTTTTGTCTCAGTTTCGCTTTGCTGTTCCAGTAACTTACAAAAAACTTGTAGAAGTGCACAGCATTCCCATGCACAGATACGTGTTAGGATCCGATGCTGTTAATGTTAATAATGTCACAGTATTCACACGAGGGATATTCGACGTCACACGATTGTTAGGAGGTCCTTTGTACATAAGTCTTCCTGGGTTCCTTCATGGCGACCCGAGCTTGTACAAGGAATTGAAACTGCAAGAACCTCGTCAAAAAAAGTATGGATCCCATGTAAGTATTTTGTTACATATTTATTAGCGTATTCGTATAGAATGAATAGTGTTTCCTAGATAAGAGGTAAAACCGTAGTGAACCGACGCAATCAATCCACATTGTCCCCACTAATATTGACAGTTTTTTTGCGCGTGTTGCGTGCCCCTTAACCATGTGATGTTTTTGTCCCGTCGACCTTGTGGTAGTCCCCATGTTAACGTTGTCTCAGTCCTCAATCTAGATTTCAATATTGTGTTCTACTGCTCAGCACGAGTAGGTGTACCCGTTTCACTGAAAATGCTGCAAAAGAGACAGACGCCGGGAAACACATTCCTACTCTTTACTATAAACTGTTTTGGGAATTTTTAGCGTCTCTCAAAGCTTTAAATCAAAGAAATCGTTGAGACAGGCGTTTTTAAGGTTTAAATCTGTTCAGTTTTTCATTTGAAGGGGCGTCGTATTTGGCCACCTAGCCATAATAACCATAAACGCCTGCTTACCTCACAGCCAAATTCCTTTCCCGAAGTTTAGGCGATCGAGTTTTACCTACTAAATTAAACTAGTAATAGTTTTCACTACATCCGGCTGCCCCCGCCTAAGATAATACAGATGGCAGTTGAGGTGTTTTCTAATTAATACCGGTATGTGCTGCACATTGCGATGTTTTCATGTTATTCTACACGCAATTAGTAGGTAGGTACATCAGTGAACGTGAAGGATGCAAGGAAAGGATGGACAACAACAAACAGCATTTATTTTTAATTTCAATCAACGTTTATTTGATACGCTATCTATTAAAAAGCAATTAACATAATTTTGGAAAGTGCCTTCAAATATAATAGTAAAACAGGAACAGGAGCATTCAATGACTAGAATGCAACATTTTGTCGCCATCCTTCGTTGTCATTAAATTCGTCGTCATTTTTTGTGGTTCTTTCCACACTACCTTGAAATAACATAAAATAGGATCAAAACTTGCTTATTATGTTCGGATAGCTGACTATTATTATCTGTGAATAAACTGTTTTAAAAATGATCGAGGATTGCCGGTTTGAAAATGTTGATACTGAGTCTACGATTTTACTCTCTAATATTGTGTTTAGCAGTTTGTGGCCGAGTCTGTGGTACATGTTTCTGCTTTCATTTGTGTCTTACAAATCGTCGTCCCTGTTTATGAGTTGTGCCTGAAAAATCGATTTCTGACCCAGGCATTATGATATTCTATAAGATACTGTAATCTTTGATTTTCAAAGTAAAAGAAATCGCTGCAAATATTCGAAAATTAATCACCTTCAATCGCTATGCTGAATCTTCGATATCCATGCTCCTTGTGACTTTCTGCCTCGTGACTCAAGTTACCCAGAAGAGCCCGCGAAATCGATGAACGCTACCGATACCACCTTGCGTGCCCTGTTGAGCAAATCGAGATTGCTTTCAATTCCTCTATACAATATATACTAATTTACGGATTAAATTCAGGTTGTCTCGCAGGTCACACTGTGGGAAGGGAATGTTGCCTTAGAGTAAGCGGGCGTAAATGGGGATGGGCTGATAAGCAATTACCCTACAAACGACGGCGTGGAAGACTAACTCCAGGTGCAAAGAACCAACAGTCTTAATCTTTATTTAACAGTGCTAACGTATTGGTGGGGAGCCGTCGCCTTTCACCTTCGAGTCCCGTGGGTTCAATTCCCGGACTCCTCGTCCTCCAAAATCTTTTCGAGACTGGAATCACAATAATAATACAACATCCTTTGGTTTTGACCATATCATATTGAGAATAAACATGACATATACGTTTGCTCAAGTCCCAAGACGTGTTGTTAGAAAGAGAAATTAAGATAAAACATCCTTGGGACTGGTATGAAACTTGGTTATTCTTCTTGTAAGAACGGCGTCTATCCACTAGATCACACAGCTGAGAAATGTAAAATTAAGACTTAGGCCCTTCACGTACATTTTTAGGAAGAAGAAACTGAAATTAGTTTAAGTCTGAATTTTTACAAATGAAAAGTGCATAGCCTTTCCGATATAGTAGAATAATTTAAGTTTTAAAAATGCTGTAGGACACAAGTAAATAACTTAATTAGAAACAAAAACCAAGATTTCATGAAAATACATGTGAACGGCTTCATGGTATACATGGATTCCCTATTTTGTGTTGGGTAAACTGTGTTTGTCACGTAACTTGTGCAAAAGTTCCCATTGTGCCCGGTGACTCATCTTTTTCAGTTTAGCTCTAACCCATTCATCTGTTTCTGTTGTTTATCGGTTGGAGAAACGGAGCCATCTGATTTTTGTGCAAAAGGTCGTTTATAACTATACTGAGTTTGTTTTTATATTTTGCAGTTGAATATTGAGCCAGTATCGGGAACAGCCATGCAACTCAAACTTCGCATTCAGCTGAATGGAGTAATTACCTCCAAATCTTTATTGGAAGAATACTACGGCCATTCCAATGTGAGCTTTGTGAACAAATTTATTCCCATCTGGTGGTCAGAAACCTATGCAAGCATCGATGAAGAAACAGCCAAAGAATACAACTCTAAGGTAGAGGGCGTAAAATTAATTCTGGGCATCGAGATATTACTCCGCAGATTACGTCGTAACAAATTCACAGTCTTCGGCGGAAGACACATTCTCCTAAACTTCTCACTTTCTAATACAAAATTAAGAACTCAATCCTGGACCATGCCATGCCATGCCATGCCATGAATAATTAAGAACTCAGACCTGGACCATGCCACTTTGCGAAGCAAAGAGAGTTTTTCTCTATGGTCAGAATTTTCATATAAAGGTCAAGAACGATTATTCTAAAAACTGACTAAAGGCACGTGAGATTAAAATTTATGAAGCTCAAACTAGAATAAGACCCCCTAATTACGAAACTAGCACTGCAAAAAACACGACCAGAAATACGGATTAGCTGTAACTGAGGATTCTTAGGATAACCAGGCCAAATAAAAAACTGCTTTCGCGTTTATATAGGTACAAAATCATGGTTATGGAGATACTTAAAAAGTGATGATGATGATATTGATGATGGTGACGATGACGATGATGACGACGACGATGACGACAGCGATGACGTCAAAAATGACGATGTTGACGACAAAGAAGGCAGTGATGATGATGATGTGGGATAAGGCATGATGATGGTGGAAGTCAAAGCATAATGCAATTCTGATGACCCCTGTGGTCAAGCTTTTAAGAAATTTCGTATTCTTCATTTTGAACTACAAAGTCTTCACCGAATTGTATCCAGGGATTTGACCTAAGTCGAGGAAACCCACCAACTCAACGGTTTTTCTCGGTGAACTTTAATTTCAAAAAATATTGCAGCACTTATGTGAGGCTTGATAAGCTTCAGGCGAGGGCCGGGTAAGAAAGTATGCAATAACACATAAAGCAGTGATACCACTCGTTAGGTTTTAACTGGCGGGGATTACAAAGCCTGTGATTTAATTTAAACAAAATTCTCTCTTTGTCATTCTTTTCTCTTTGCAGCTGTTTGGAAGCCTGCGATTGTCCTGTGGTTTGGTGGTTGCCTTGCCATTGATTGGCGGTATTTTACTTATTCTTGGTATCATTGTAATTGTATATGCTGTCAAGAAAAACACTTCATCTGTAACGA
This sequence comes from Montipora foliosa, assembly GCF_036669935.1. Lineage (NCBI taxonomy): Eukaryota > Metazoa > Cnidaria > Anthozoa > Scleractinia > Acroporidae > Montipora > Montipora foliosa. The sequence goes on along the minus strand of NC_090880.1, from coordinate 42,114,301 downwards.
CAGAGTGAAACATCCACAGAGTCTTGTAAAAAAAAGGAGATACTGAAATATATGACAGAGTCCTCGGAAATGCTTCATTCTTTCTCATTTGAAGCCTAACTGTTTACTTACAGCTATGATCTCTACCGCTATCGTTTGAAAGCCATCCTATGGCATCACTTGGTACCAGCAATGCAATTTCTCGGAGAATGAGCAGGTTCCAGCTGCCCTGCACACTTGTGCTACAAAGTCCTAACACTAAGTTTTTTCCAAGAAGACGGAACCAGCCAGTTGATGCAATTAACGTTTGCTATAGAGATCAAAATCACAAGGAAAAGTCTGTAATGTCAATCTTCTGGATGTATTAATTTCCCGATCATTCACCCTTCAACAATTACGTAGACACCGTCAATACATTAGAAAATGAAAAGACGGCTTAGGAAAGCCTGGGTGAAACACTCTAAACTGAGTTTGGCTCAGTTTAACAAGGTGTTTTCGTTACCTACTGATTCGGCCCCATCCAACAAAGCATCTATATGAGAAGCAAGGTCAAGATATGGAGTTCAATAGGGAAGATATCTGTTTACAAACACTCCTTTTGTTATTCAAATGTGCCAAACATAGAAACGAAAAACCCTTTGATTCGACAGCCAATGAGGCTCTGGTTGCCATATTAATGATAGTACGTGACGTCAACGATATCTTCCCTATTCCCTAAAGGAATCATATCCTCCACCCGAATTTGACGAGAAGAGATTAGGAAGCTTAAGCAACGACAACGGTGACGGCAACGAGAAGGTCACAAAGTTAGTGAAAAAAAACAAAGGCTTTGCACGCCCTGTAAGAGCGTTTTAAACTTTTGTCCATTTCTTTGACCTCGTCTGCGAAACAACAACGTAAAAGCAAAATTATGAAGAACGTCAGCACTTGAGGATAAATTTTCATTTTCTCTCCTAAATTAAGCGCCGTTCTGCCTAGTGTCATTTTTGAGAAACTAACACACCCTTGTCATATTAAAAAGGTTGAAATAGTCACAAAGTGATGACAATAACGTGAATTTATATTTTGAGATGACGCTTTCGTTGCCGTCGCGGCTACTGGTCGCGGTCGTCGTTGCTTAAGCTCCCTCGAGAGCGTTTTCCCTCACGTGACCAGCATCCATATTGGATTACTGAAACAAAAGAAAGTATTTGCATAAAAATAGAGTTCACTTCCTCGAGGATGACGTCATGTGAAAACGCTCTATCAATAAGTGATCGACGTAGCGGGGGAAGTAGTTTAGTGTCAACCATCATTAGTATGATTTTTGCAATGGCAATACACAGAGAAAAGGCCTGTCCATAATGTTAACGGTCTTAGCACGAAGATATAATGTGAGTACTTAGGCATAGATTCGTTCAAAATCATTTCGAAAATCGAACGGATGATTAAGAAAATGTTGAAGTCGTTTTGCCTCTGGCCTTAACTATGGCTGCTCTTTCATGTTGTGGATCCGAAGTAATTAATGTACAGAAAAAAAACCAAACAAAACAAAACAAAGCGAACGGAGATACGAAATTTATCTTAGACTGTTGAAAGGCATCGAAAGGCTCGATTTCCGTGTGGAAGTAACATGTTATCTTCTCGTGTGAAGATATGTTTTCGCGCGAAAGCTCACGTGGTATTTCATTGGTATTTATATAATCAAATACCTAACTAGCAAGGCCTAGTCTGGAATGGGATAACAACTAATCTCAAAATTGTATCCAGAATTTTTTTTTGAAAGAACTATTAGAACAAAACTAATTGTAAATTATAGAAACTGAAAACTCCTATGCCAACTGACGTTAAGTTTAGTCCGTAGTTTTCCTCTTTACATATTGTTCTTTTACCTAGACTGCTTTCTTCTCCTTTTCTCCTAAATTCTTCTACTTTCTAAATATTTGAAAGCACGAAGAGTAATGTTTACATGTTGTGTTTGGCAGGCCTCTCTGATCACTTACCCTGCTTTTAAATTGCTCAATAGCTACTAAGCTCCCTTACTCCGCAAACGAAAAACATCATAGGAACCATTCAGGATTTAATGAAAATATATAGCTACCAAGCTGACATACTGATGATAGATTTCAGTCTGCAGTCTTGTCACGAATGATGTCAATGAGAGTATGCACCCTTTAAAAAGGCATGAAGATCCAAGCGAAACTTATTAAGCAAACCTTGGATATCTAAAGGGATATTTTGTTCTATTAGAGAAAACGCGGCAGCGTTTGCTTAAAACTCATTTGTTATGTGTACGTTCAGTGATGACCCACTTAAAGTTAAATTCTATAATTAAAATGATTTACCTGTAATAATAAACTCCATAAACTTAAGGACTTAGCGAAACAGAAATATTTCAGTAAGCAGTTTGAGATCAACAAAGCCAAGGTTAAGACACCCTGGAAAGTGATTAGTTTGTTAATCATGAATAGAAGGAAGAAGAGTAGTCTAAGTTTGGTAATAAATAGGAAGAAGAAGAATAGCCCCTGTAGTCCCGTTATAAATAAAATACTCTATAATAACAAATGTTTACATCTAAATTGAGTATCTCCGATCGGCTAAATATGTACTTATTTGGCATTATCAGCTTATTTACCACTGCATAAAAACCCTAGTCCTATAAGACTCATCACAAGAAAATTACCCAATAGCTTTATGTTTAGACATATTCTCCCCTATGAAGCGCGTGATTTAATCATAAACCTAATAACCGACAAATAGTGTATAAGAGCTCCCCCTAAGTATATTAAGTCCGCTTGCGATTACATTTATGAGGCAATAGCCGCAGTTTGTAATCTGTCCATAGAGCAAGGTGTTGCCCCTAGCATCCTAAAAACCTCCGAAGTGCTCCCATTGGATAAAGCACTGGAAAACTTGAACCATTTACAGACTTCAAAAAAGTTGGTAAAATCTCTATGAAATGTCCACATT
>NC_090880.1:42001373-42018873 GCF_036669935.1 Montipora foliosa | reverse complement strand
TTCCTAGATAAGAGAGAAAACCGAAGAGAACCGACACAATCAATCCACATTGTCCCGACTAACAGTAGTATAGCAGCTGATCCAAGGATTACTCGCCATTGGTTCGCAACCCTTGCAGGAAACAATGATATGTCATTCTTTCTGTTGTTTAGCTATTGTTTGGGGTCAGGGTTGCAAACCAATGGCGAGTTATCTTTGGATCAGCTGCTCTATCACCCAATATTGACAGTTTTGTTTTGCGCCGTTGATCTCGTGGTAGTCGCCATGGTGTCTCCGTCCTCGATCTAGACTTTAATATTGTGTTTGTTTGGTTCGGTTTAGGAGACACACGTTGCTCTCAGCCAACTCTACTGCTCGACACGAGTAGGTATACCCGCTTCACTGAAGATGCTGCAATAGAGACAGACGCCGGGAAACACATTCTTACTCTTTATAAACTGTTTTGGGGTTCTTGAGCGTCTCTCAGAGCTTTAAATCAAAGGCTTAAGTCAGTTTTTCATTTGAAGGAATCGGGCTACAAGTCGGGCCCGGTCGTTTTTAAGGGCGTCGTATTTAACCACCTAACCATAAACGCCTGCTTACCTCACAGCAACATTCATTTCCCTAAGTTTAGCCCATCAAGTTTTACGTACTAAATTAAACTAGTAACAGTAATCACTACATCCGGCTGCCCCCGCCTAAGATAACACAAATGGCAGTTGAGGTGTTTTTCAATTAATACCAGTATGTGCTGCCCATTGTGATGTCTTCATGCTATTTTACATGCAATTAGGTAGGCAAATGAAAGTGAAAAATGCAAGGAAAGGATGGGCAACAACTGACAAGCAGCATTTATTTTTGATTTCCATCAACGTTTATTTGATACGCTATCAATTGAAAAGCAATTAACATAATTTTGGAAAATGCCTTCAGATATGATAGTAAAACAGGAACAGGAGCATTCAATGACTAGAATGTAACATTTTGTCACCATCCTTCGTCGTCATTTTTTTTTTTTTAATTTCTTGTGGTTCTTTCCACAGTACCTTGAAATAACATAAAATAGGAACAAAACCTAGCTTATTATATTCGGATAGCTGATTATTATTATCTGTGAATAACTGTTGTAAAAATGATCGAGGATTGCTGGTTTGAAAATGTTGACACGAGTCTACGATTTTGATCTCTGATATTGAGTCTAGCAGTTTGTGGCCGAGTCTGTCGTCCCTGTCTCTGCTTTCATTTGTGTCCGACAAATCGCCGCCCCTGTTTATGATTTGTGCCTGAGAAATCGATTTCTGACCCAGGCATTGTGATTTTCTATCAGATACTGTAATCTTTCATTTTCAAAGTAAAAGGAATCGCTGCAAATATTCGAAAATTACTCACCTTCAATCGCTATGCTAAACCTTCGATATCCATGCTCCTTGTGACTTTCTACCTCGTGACTCAAGTTACCCAGAAGACCCCTTGAAATCGATGAACCCTACCGATACCACCTTGCGTGCCCTGTTGAACAATACCGATACCACCTTGCGCGCTCGGTTGAGCAAATCGAGATTGCTTTCAATTCCTCTATACAATATCTACCAATTTACAGATTAAATTACATATATTCCCTTTTTACGCCGGGACTTTTAGGTTGCTTCCTGGGGTTTTGGCCCAGAGGCCAAAATCCTGTGGGGGCAAAAAGTTGACGTCACAGGCAGAACAACATTAGTGGGAAAAATTCAGGAGTAAACAACATGGTGGGTGTAACGGACGCATTGGCCATCATTAGCTAGATAATGACTGGAGCGTGATCTGTCAGGACGTCTCGCAGGTCTTGTAAGAACGGCGTCTATCCACTAGATCACTGAGAAATGTAAAATTAAGATTTTAGGCCCTTAAGGTACATTTTTAGGAAGAAGAAATGGAAAGTAATTTAAGTCTGAATTTTTGCAAATGAAAAGTGCATAGCCTTTCCGAAATAGTAGAATAATTTAAGTCTAAAAATACTATAGGACACAAGTAAATAACGTAGGAACAAAAATAACATTTCATGGAAAACCATACGAACGGCTTCATGATATATATGGATTCCCTATTTTGTGTTGGGTAAACTGTGCTTGTCACGTAACTTGTTTGTTCCCATTATGCCGGGTGATTCATCTTTTTCAGTTTAGCTCTAACACATTCATCTGTTTCTGTTATTTATCGGTTGGGGAAACGGAGTCTATCACTTAGAAGAGCTATCTGATTTTTGTGCGAAAGGCCATTTAACCATATTGAGCTGGTTTCTATCTTTTGCAGTTGAATATTGAGCCAGTATCGGGAACAGCCATGGAACTCAAACTTCGCATTCAGCTGAATGGAGTAATTATCTCCAAATCCTTATTTGCAGTATACCATGGTCATTCCAATGTGAGCTTTGTGAACAAATTTATTCCAATATGGTGGTCAGAAACCTCTGCAAGCATCGATGAAGAAACAGCCGAAGAATACAACTCTAAGGTAGAAAGCGTAAAATTAACTCTGGGAATCGAGATATTACTCCGCAGATTTCGCCGTCTTTTCACAGTCTTGGGCGGAAAACAAATTCTCCTAAAATGTCTCATTTTCTAATACAAAATTAAGAACTCAGTCCTGGACCATGCCATGCCGTTAATAAAACTAGGGGAGGGGGGGGGGGGAGAGATTGCGAAGCAAAGAAAATTTTTCTTCATGGTCAAAATTTTCATATCAATTTTCAAAGTCAACAAGTCAAGAACGATTATGCTAAAAACTGACTAAAAGCACGTGAGATTAAAATTTATGAGGTTCAAACTTAAACAAGACCCGCGCCTCCTAATTACGAAACTAGACTACAAAAACAAGACCAGAAATACGGATTAGCTTTAATGGAACGTTCACAAAACTAAGGTTTCTTAGGATAACCAAGCCAAATAAAAAACTGCTCTCGCATTTGTATAGGTACAGAATCGTGGTTATGGTGATACTTAAAAAGTGATATGATGATGATGACGATGATGATGACTGCGACGATGACGACAACGATGACGTCAAACACGAGGACGTTGACGACAAAGAAGGTGATCATGAATGATGAATGATGATGATGTGTGATAAGGCATGATGATGGTGGAAGTCAAAGCATAATGCAATTCTCAATTCTGATGACCGCTGTGGTCAAGCTTTTGAGAGATTTCGCATTCTTCTGTTTGAACTACTAAATCTTCAGCGAATTGTATCCAAGAGATTTGATCCAAGTCGAGAAAAGCTATCAACTCAACGGTTTTTCTCTGTGACATTTCATCTGAAAAAATATTGCAGCACTCATGTCAGACTTGATAAGCTTCAGGCGCGCGAGGATAAGAAAGTACGCAATAACACATACGGCAGTGATACCACTCGTTAGATTTTAACTCACGGGGATTACAAAGACTGTGATTTAATTTAAACAAAATTCTTTCTTTGTCATTCTTTTCTCTCTGTTTGGAAGCCTGCGATTGTCCTGTGGCGGTTTGGTGGTTGCCTTGCCATTGATTGGCGGTATTTTCCTCATTCTTGGTATCATTTTATTATTAATTGTATTTGGTGTCAAGAAAAACACTTCATCTGTAACTACAGAGTGAAGCATTCACAGGGTCGTGTAAAAAAAAAAAAGGAGATACTGAAATATAACACAGAGTCCTCGGAAATGCTTCATTCTTTCTCATTTGAAGCTTAACTGTTTACTTACAGCTATGATCTCCACCGCTATCGTTGTAAAGCTACCCTGTGGCATCATGTAGTACAAGCAATGCAACTTCTCGGAGAATAATCAGGTTCGTGTCCAGCACATTTCTAATAAAAAGTTTTAAGACTAACTGTTGGTCAAAAGGACGGAACCCAGCCAGTGGACGCAATTAACGTTTCCTATAGAGATCAAAATCACAAGGAAAAATATGTAATATCACTCTTGTGGATTTATTATTTTCTCGATCATTCACCCTTCAACAATTACGTAGACACCGTCAATACATTGTAAAAAAAGGAAAAGACGGCGTAGGAGAGCCTGAGTGAAACACTGTAAACAGAGTTTTGCTCAGTTAAACAAGTTCTTTTCGTATCTATATAGGAAGCAAGGTCAAGATATGGAGTTAAATAGGGAAGATATCTGTTCACAAATGATTCCTTTAGTTATTCAAATGTGCCAAACATAGAAACAAAAAAATCCTTTGATTCGACAGTCAATGAGGCTATGATTGCCACATTAATGACAGTACGTGACGTCAACGATATCTTCCCTACTCCCCAAAGGAATCATCCTCCATCCGATCGAATTTAACAAGAAGAGATTAGGAAGCTTAAGGAACGACCACCGCGACCAGTAGCCGCGACGGCAACGTGAACGTCAATTTTTTTTTGTTTTGTTTTGTTTTGTTTTGTTTTTTTTTTTGCTTTTTGTAGTTTTTATTTTCCAAATTATGAGCCGAGCCATCATCGAGCCAACAAAGAAATGGCCGCTTGGGAGAAACAGCTTCAAAGAACAAACTTCAAGGCCAACAAGAGCACTAAAGTTTACTCCAATCATTTTGCCGTTGGATACCGCTGTGATAATTGCGAGAAGCCCATTTTGTATATGAAAGGTTATCCAGACGAAGTCAATAACGTAAGGGCTAGAGAAAACACCGACAAGGAAAACGAAAGCAACATTGAAAGCCAGATCACGAGCCTTCAGTGAAGCAATGCCGTGATAGCTATCTGGAGAAAGAGTCGGATTAAAGTGCTTCGTCCTCGTACAATTCCGAGTTAAGTTTTCCACTTTCAGTCAAGGATGATTGCACATCTACAATCTTAATTTGATTTTAAGATTTGTATTGCGTACCATTAGCATCAGATCGGTTTGAAGAAGGGAATATTTTCTGATCAGTTGTAATTTTCGTTTCAAAAATTGTACGTGACGACATTCGCTTTTTGATAGTTTCGGTTGAAGACGGTTTCATTTCCGTTTTCATGGGTTGTCACATTTTCAGAATAAGCCTTAAGTTTACAGGCATGTTCTTGATCACAAGTAGCTGATGCTTTGAGGTCAGATATAACCGCAGGTTGAATTCCAGAAGAATTTAGTGAATCGACCCTATTGATCCTTGGAAAAGCTGGCTTTTGTGTTTTCAGGAAAAGTTTGCTGTATCACTGGAAGCAGCAGCGGGTTGGTTTGAATCGGTTTTCTGTATACATTGAACATATTCAGTGTTGACTCTCTTTCCGATCTTTGCTTTAACCGGCACCGAAGCATGAGATTTCAAATTATTACCCTCGTCTGGATAACTTAACCTTTCACATACAAAGTAGGCTTTTCGCAAGTATCACAACGGTATCCAAAGACGAAATGATTAGGGCAAGCTTTAGTACAGTTCTCTTGGTGACCTTGGAGTTTGTTCTTTGAAGCTGTTTCTCTCAAGCTGCCACTTCAAGTCTTGAGCTTTGTTGGATCGAGGAGAGTAAAACCTCTAAAGACAGTACTAGTTTGATCACTCGCTCTGAATATCGACGGTCACTGTCGCATCCATACACTGCAGACCCATTTCTACTTCTTAAACTTGAAGAATTTATATTTATAGCAGAGTCAACTGGTTTGTTTGCCCCCTGGCGATCCCAGAAGTCTTTGCAAATGTAGGGTAAGACAAACGGGTCTTGGGACCGGCAACTCATTCATTTCTGCAGTAGCTTGCTCAGTTGATCAAACCCTTTCTAAAACCAAACTGGTATTGATATAACTGGGGGATGTAATATATTCATTATAGCTTGTTAGCTGTTTGAAAACCAGCTTTTCAAAGATCTGGGCAAATATGGAAAGAACTGAAATAGGACGAAAGTTAGATGGGTCAGTAATATCACCACTTTTATCCATTGGGAGCACTTCGGACGTTTTTAGGATGCTACTGGATAATACGAACAAGAAGTTATTTCGAAAAACATTTGACTATAAAAAATCGCGATAAAACATTTCTTATTGAAAGATGCAGATGAAAAGGAACTGGCTAGCTCAACGTTACGTTCAATCGCTTTGAACTACATTCAGCGTACAAGCCCTAATCCACCTAAGGCTCTTGTCAAAGCTCTCAATCGCTTAAAGAAACGTGACGACATCGTTATCACTAAGCCCGATAAAGGTTCTGGGGTTGTAGTGATGGACAAACCCGAATACATCCGCCTACTAAGCGCTGCTTCAGTTGACAACACCTCTAAATTTACTCATGTCGATGACAAACGACCTAAAATGCGTGGACGACCACCTAAACATTTCCACCCGCTCCTTCAGAAAGAGAAAGAGTTGCACGAAACTTTAAATCAAATTCTGCCTGAAGAAATTGTCAATTCACTTTCGCCTAAGAGTTCCAGGCTCGCTCATCTTTATGGCTTACCCAAGACTCACAAAACCACACTAAGTATGAGGCCTATTTTATCAGCAACCGGAACTTACAATTACAATCTTGCTAAATGGCTGGAACAAAAGCTGAAGCCGCTTTCTCTAAATGATTATACAATCACTGATGCCTTTGCCTTCGCTGATGAGATCCGTACCCACACTATGAGTGAAACTGACATATTGGTCTCTTACGACGTCGCAGCTCTTTTTACAAATGTACCTTTGGATGAGACCATCACAATCTTGGTCAATAAAGCCTTTACTGATGATTGGTTCAACAAAACCTATGGCCTTAATCTGCAACAGGATCAGCTTGCTAGACTACTAGAAATTGCCAAAACCAATCAGCTTTTCCAGTTTAATGGTTAACTTTACCAACAGACAGATGGTGTGGCTATGGGCTCGCCCCTTGGTCCTCTAATGGCCAATGTCTTCATGTGTCATCTTGAAGAAAAGCTTACACGCGATGGCTTGATGCCCCAATTGTACAAGAGGTACGTAGATGATACCCTGGCTAGAATGCCTAGTGCTGTTGCTGCTGCTGAGTTTCTTAGTACCCTGAATGGCCTACACCCCAGTCTAACATTTACGATGGAGCTTCCTGTGGATAACAAGATCCCTTTTATCGGCATTGAAATCGTCAAGAACGGAACTAAACTTGAAACTCAAGTTTACAGAAAACCAACAAACACTGGATTACTCCTACACTTCCAAAGTCACACGGATAAACGCTATAAAGACAATTTATTAAAAACAATGATACATCGTGCCTATGCCTTGTCGTCTACAACAGAGGCTTTCAATGCAGAATGTGCCAAGTTGCGCTCTATATTTAGTCGCCTTGACTATCCAATAAGTCTTATTGATTCTGCCATTAACAATTTTCTTTTTCGAAATGCTTCAGTGAACACAGCAGAAAGTAACAATGACGATAGTAGAATAGTAAGAATTAGTCTTCCATTTAAAGATCAAGTGGCCGCTAATGCGGTTCGTAAGCAGTTACGCGATCTTAGCCATAAGATTGGCCCTACTTTGCAGCCAGTTTTCGTGAGTAAGAAATTGGGCAAGATCTCAAAGCCAAAGAAACGAAGCCGTCAATTGTGAATAAGCAGTGTGTTGTTTATCATTTTTCATGTGATCTGTGCGACGCAGATTATGTCGGGTACACAGCCCGACACCTTCATCAACGCATTCCTGACCACAAATATTCGGCAATCGGTAGACATTTCTTAGAAGCTCACGGTAACAACAACCTTTTGAAAGAAGACCAATTCACAGTTTTAAGAAAGTGCCAGAGCATCATCAAGAATCTAAAGCCTAATTTAAATACCCAGACGGACTCCATACGTGCGAAACTCTTTGTTTAACATTTTCTTTAATTTTTATTATTTACTCATGTTACAGCTTTTAATCAGCTATTGTTTTTTTTTTAGTATTTATAGACCTAAACTCACCCAAATATTTTGACTTGATAATGACGTTTAGCTAACGTCGAAACGTCGTCGCTTTTTAGCAAATCTTTTAGCAATTTTTTAATCTTAAATTGATTTTAAGAAATGTTTTATCGCAATTTTTTATAGTCAAATGCTGGATAATACCTTGCTCTATTGACAGGTTATAAACTGCGGCCATTGCCTCATTAATGTAATCGAAAGCTAACTAAATACACTTAGGGGTAGCTCCTATACACTATTTGTCTGTTCTTAGGTTTATGATTAAATCACGCACTTCATATGGGAGAATATGTCTATGAGGGTAGCTCTATGATCAGTTATACGATTCACTCGTCACCTTAACGATAAGTGGCATATTGCCCGCCAAGTCAAATAGCATGTCTAAATATTCAGAAGTAAACTTATCACTGTAATATTTGTAAAAGTCAATGTTAATATCACCAGTTATGTACACCTCATAACCACAACTGTTTATATGATGTAACTTCGGATTAAGAAGTTCTCGAAATTTTTTCAAGATTGCCTTTGGGATGCCTATATATGGAACTAACAATAAGGCTCTTTTGCCTTCTCTGGGAAGGTCGACAAAGCACGTTTCAAGGCCATTAGTCGTAACTCTAAATCCTGTCTCCGAGTATATTCTACTAGGCTAACTTTTATACAGATACCAACTTCTGCGTCATTCGTTTTAGAGTTCACACTAACAAAATTATAACTAGTTTTATTACATGACTAGCTCTATGACTTGGCAAGATGAACCAAATCCCGCGCTGTGATTGACTATCCGAGCGAGCAAGATGAAGCTATCTTGCCCACTCGGTATTTCTCGCTTGGTCCCGCAAGATCAAAGTTTTATCCCATATAATAAATCAATTATTAGACACGCTTGTTCCGTCAAGATGGCTGGATATTGGCCTCGTTCTTTTTGTGCGTGTTTATGGATCTCGACTTCGCCTCGGTCCATAAACACTCAAAAAAATAACTTGGCCAACATCCAGCCATCTTGACCAAACAAGCTTGGTCAACACATATATTGATGTCATGCACGCGTTGGTTATTTTCATTTATCTTGGTTTCAGTAACAGTCATAACGCTAGGCATTTCCTTCTCAACTACCAAGATAACATTAAGCAGACTTAAATTCTTGCCTAAGCTCCGAATATTACAATTGAATATTGAAAAACTTTTTATGTTGAATTGTTGAAAGTACGTGCCTAATTGCTTAACTGTGTGATATTTTCATTCAATATTTAAATTTCCTAATACATCCAAAAATTTATTTTCTTTAATAGGACTGTCGAGGGTGGTATTAAATAAATCTCTTTCTTTAAATATACTAGGCGAATGACAAATCGGCAATTACCTCAGGACCTATCCCATTAAGACATTTTTAAATTAAAATTAATGCTTGATAGTACCAACGATATTAAGCCCAGTCTGATTGGCCATTATTTGGCGGGACCTGTGTTCTAATTTAGATAACACCGCAAACTGATGGGCCAAGGCCACAAAGGAGAGATAATTGTCTCTTCTGGGAACGTAGACGTATTTCCGGCCCCCTCTTTTCTCCGCGTTCGCAAGCTGCCGTCACGTCGTTGTCAGTGAATTAATTGTATAAATAGACCTTCGTTTTAATAGTAATTTTAATTTGATTAATCGTGTCAGAAGGTCACAACAAGCCTTGCATATTTTAAGTGCGTTGGCGATAGCTAACTCTTGTTTGCTTTACTTCCTTGTTTGGGTAAGTTTTACGTATTTCAAATCTTTGCAGAGAGTTTGAATCGACTTGTTTGCAAAATTACAAGTTGCATTCTCGGGACTACTGACAAGACTGGCTCGTCACTCTTTAAAAATGAGAGGTAGATTCCCACAGTTTGAAGTCGCGGCCTCCCCCGGCCCTCATTTTGGCAAGTCCCAACATTCTCTCCACACACTTACATACAAACAGAAACTTTATTTCACCTCGAATTTAAGAGTAGTTATACAGCTAATTTCTTCGGGAGAAATATACATTGATATAAAAACAAAAATCAATATTTTTTTTTATGCATCATATGCTAGTGAATTAGAGGGATCGATATGTGAGAATTTTACGGCCAATTTCAGGGATTTTATCAATAATTCGTAAGGAATCAGGTAGAGTGTTCCACATTTTAGCTGCTAGATATGAAAAGGAGTTAATTAAGGTCATTAGTTTTAGTTCTCAGTTTCGGAATAGACAGCGTAAGACTGCCTCTTAGGCTGTGAAGGGTAGAGCGCATTATAAACATTTTTCTTATGTAGCTCGGATAGTTAACTATTCTTCTATAAATACTATTAAGAAATTTTGAAGGGGTCTAATATCCAAGTATACTAATTTAGCCTGTCAAGTTAACTGTAAGATGAATTGTAATGTTGAAAAATGAATCTTAAAAGAAGCACCTTTTCTAGCTTCCAATACCCACCTTATCTCTAAAATTCCAACCTTTTCCACTTCATTCATCCTTCTCCCCCTTGCAATGTTGACTCTTTAAGTTTTAAGATAAGGGGTGCGGGGGAGGGGGGAAGATGGGAAGATAATAGGTAAATTAGTAACGTCCCAAGAAGCTGAAATGTCTCCACTAATTTTGCAACTTGTTGAAGGTCCCCTTATTGCGCGCCAGGGGCCTGGGCACATAAACATCGACATGTTGCTTTGAAAGTGTTGAGAATGTTGCGTGCGTTCGGCCTTGCTTTTACTACAGTATGCGCTGTTCAGTGTGTCTAGCTTATCGGTGTCACGAGCACCGCGAAAGTGCCATGTAGCGAAGAAGTAAGACTGACAAGTGATGCAGTATGAATGCTTTGTATAGTTTAACTAGTGTCTCTTTTGATTAATTTGAGAAATCTTAACATCACTTTAAATTACTAATTTATTTTCTTAGTGATATGTAGCAGATACGTGATTATGAAAATTAAGCCCGTTGTCTGTACAGTATAAATATTTGAATGCTATCTTTCACAGGAAACGAAAAGACATGATCAGGACAAAGGCTAGATACTTTGCGGTCTCCTTTACTTTTATGCCATTGGCTAGATACCAATGGTTTACAACTTGCACTTTTCATATGACTTCATCCTTTGACTCGTGTTAGTTCAAATGTTGCTTTAAATTTATATCAGATCAGTTTAGATTGAATCGGTGTAAAAACTGTGGCAACTGTCAGAAAAGTGAGAAATTCTGACTCAATTCAATGTATCTCACCATATTTTGCTCATGCACGTAGTTGGCTGAGGCTCTTGTGAGTTTACTAAATTTGCCATTTTCACTTGAAGTGTCGACAGTTATGCAAAGTGGCTAACAACAAAATACTTCCGCTGCGGTAATTCTTTTTACTTGTCTCAACAAACTTTGTTGCATTATAATCCTCTTTTTCTGGAAACTCGCTTTATTGTTCATTGGTCTTAAAAGAAGGGAAACTGGCCATAATTTGGTCCACAACCGAAGTGGGAAGGAGAGCGTCCATTTGTGGACGCCGCAAATGCTTTGCAAAGCCGTTTAAAGAAATTTACCAATGCGGTAGTTTCTGATGTCACTCCGGCCGGTACTGAAAGCAAAGTCTCTTCACCATCCTGGATAAAATTAAAACAGTGCTGTTTTTACTAAATTTCAGGGCGGAACATAAAGCAGCAATTTATAATGATAATAGGACAGAGGGAATTACAAAATACGAGAAGATAACGGTGATAACATAAAGCTTTATCTGCTCAACTTTTCTTTAAAAGCTGCTTTTAATTTTAATAGCTCTGAAAAAAAGACCAATGATTCAAATGCAACCAGCGCACTGTTGATGACGCGTACAACTGTCTAATTGCAAACTGTCCTATTAATATAATGCTGAAAACAGGGATGTCGATAACCAATCCGATTCGATAATTTTGTTATAGTTACGACTGGTAATGAAGTCCAATTCGATGTGTAATCATACGAGAGATAACAAAATTGGACGACCGCGCATCTTTCAGAGTGTCATTAAACAATTTACGCCTTCTTTCATAACTTGGTTCTTCTTCTTTTCTTGGAAATTCTAATAATTATGGTTAATTGGTTAGAGGACGTCGTGACGTCCAATTCGGTCTGTAATCATACGAGTGATGACAAAATTGGACGACCGCGCAGCGGGAGTCCGATTTGTTTATTGCGAATATGATTACAGACCGAATTGGACGACACGAAGTCCTCTAACCAATTGACCATAATTATTACAATTTCCAAGAAAAGAAGAAGAACCAAGTTATAAAAAAAGACGTAAATTGTTTAATGACGCTCCGAAAGAAAGAAAGAAAGAAACAAACAAAGTCCTAATTTAGGAGTCTGTACGCTGTTTCTACGGTGATTGAAACCAAGGTTGTGATTGGTTGATTTAAACTACAACTTTAAATGTGATTGGCTTATTGAACTGTCCGAAAACAGCTTGGCAAGTAAATTAGTGGTAAATAGGAATTCTTTAAACCAGTGACAATCAAAGAAATTGTAATAATAATAATAATAATAATAATAATAATAATAGTAATAAATAATAATAATGATGATGATGATAAGAAACTTTCTTTGTATAGCGCACATGTCAGTCCACATATCGCACACATCCTACGCTCATGGCGCTTCACAAAAATAACAAAAATCAAGATATTTACAAAAATGACAGATTTACAAAAAAAAAAACTTCACACTTACAATCTAAAACTATGTACATTTATAAAAACAGCGATCCTTTATTTAAGATTCATTGAAAATATATGTCTTAAGAAATCTTAGAAAACTGTCTATAGTATTTTAATTTCCTATTGAAACCGGTAATGCATTCCAGAGTCTGGAATTGTTAATTTAATTTTAAAGTGTCCCCAATTAGTGCTTCAGCGCTAGAACGACTAGACACTTCAATAAAGTTCCCTTCCTTTCCTTTTTATCACCGGAAATGTTTGTTTGTATAAGCTCAAGAGTTCCTGAACAGCAGCAGGTCGCAATGACCTAGAAAAGCGGCGAAACTGTCACTTCTGCATCAAGTATAATTAGGGGCTGTCCTATTCAATGACTTAAAATTTTAAAGTAGTAGTAGTATATCTTGAAAATACTGAATCCGATACGGAATCGGCAGCCAGTGTAGTTCTCGCAAGACAAGTGTTGTATGTTCAAATTTGCACAGGATATACGGTCACACATTGTTGGATTGCATTGTGGAATCTCAATATATATATGCAGTTATATATATATATATATATATATATATATATATATATATATATATATATATATATATATATATATATACACAATATGTATACAATGTGCCCTCCCGGTTGTCACCATAATGGCTTTATGGCAACTCCTGAACTTGGGCACAGGATGTACGGTTACACATTGTTGGATTGCATTGTGGAGTCACAAGAGTGCTCAAACTGCAAGCAGTACGTGAGCGAAGCATTATGCCAATAGTGAACACCTATTATATATATATATGTGTGTGTGTGTGTTACTATACTGTAACTGCACGTTTAGCTTTGGCTTTAAACGTGAAATATAGGTAGCTTCTTTAAACTTAGGACTACGAGCGTCTCTAGCTGAGTTTATGATCATAAAACAACCAGGAGTGCATTTTCGTTTACAGCCATCTGAAAAAACTGTGAGGTGTTTTTAAACATGAATCAACATAGGTTCCTTAAACCTACTTGAAAGATGGCGTGACGTCTCGTCAAAATTAGGAGCTTAATGGGAGGGTCTCACGGTTAAGCGCATGGGCGGAGTTGGAATTAATGCGACGAGTCGACCGCAGGCAGACAACCCAAAAGGATGCGAGAGCTTGTCTATTTATATTGTTTGTGGCGACCCGTGGAATCGGAAAAGGAACTCGTAGCGTTCTTAAACCGAATCAAATCACTCAGGACAACGCGGAAAATAGTAAATGAGTGAACTTTATTTACCTAGCTGTTCATAAAATGCCATGCATTTCACAGAATTCAATGCTTTGACTATAAAAAGTCTTTTTTTCAAAAAGAGGATAGCACTTTTAAATATTTCCACAAATAGAATGGTCTAATTGCTTTGAAAATATGAAGTAACTAAATAAAATTTGTTAACTGTCCCTAGAACCTATGCCCACACCAGCAGGGTAAGGAAAGGAAAGTAAAGGAAAGTAAAGGAAATGAACTTAATTTAAGTTGCCAGTCTGTACATGTAGTTCTAACGCTAGTCTTTTAGCGTTAGAGCACAAATTGGGTCACTGTAAACTGAAATAAAAAATAATAATAACACAAATCAAATCAAATTTTGGTTTTTGAGGAGCGGGGAGGAAGGGGAGAAACCAGAGTATCTGCCGGGGAAAATGTCTGTGAGCGGAGCACAGCAGTAGTAGTAGTAGTAGTAGTCGTCGTCGTCGTCGTCGTCGTCGTCGTCGTCGTCGTCGTCGTCGTCGTCGTCGTCGTCGTTGTAGTAGTAGTAGTAGTAGTAGTAATAGTAGTACGTCGTTGTAGTAGTAGTAGTAGTAGTAGTAGTAGTAGTAGTAGTAGTAGTAGTAGTAGTAGTAGTAGTAGTAGTAGTAGTAGTAGTAGTAGTAGTAGTAAGGCTTTGTTTAAACACGGAAAAAACAACAGTTTAAGCTTTACAGGTTAAAAACTAAAACTATTTACAACTACTTTTTGTGATTGCCGTGTGGGAATCCGATATGTTGTTGGATACCTTCTTCAAGTTTCGCTTAAATTGAGCAACAGATCCAACATTCTTTAAGCTACAGGGCAAGTTATTCCATAATGTGGCCCCGCTATAGGGGAAGCTTCGCTTTAAATAATTAGTTCTCGGTTTTGGAAGAGCCAGCTTTCCCTCAGAGTTTGTCAGGTTTTAATTAGAGTCATACTGAGTGAAATGGCATTGAAGATAATCTGGCGCATGTCCATTTATTGTCTTAAGGCTTTCCGCTTCTTTCGTCGAAATGATAGCCTCTCCCAGTTAGGGGTGGTTCGAGTTCGTATCAAAGGCAATTTTGGAATTACTCTAGGTGCACGATTCTGCAATTTTTGGAGCTTATCACTCAGGTAGCCACTCAAAGAGTCCCAAACCGGGCTGCAATAATCGAAATATGGCAAAATCAGAGCGTTATAAATTTGAATGGCAGTTTCTTTTGGAATAAAGGGTCGAACACGTTTGAGGGCGCCTATAGCTGAGGATACTTTCTTGCATATTTCTTCAACGTGTTTGCACCAAGTAAGTCGAGCATCTATGGATTTGGTATGTTCAATCTGCTTGATGATTTGATCGTCAATTCGTATTACAACGTCTTCATTTTGGACAGATAATCTCTGCCTTGACCCAATAATCATAAGTTCAGTTTTGGAAATATTTAAACTAATCTTGTTGGCTTTCAGCCAGCAGCTCAGTTTACCTAGTTCAGGGATCAAGGCTTTTTTGAATTCCGTTAACGTTTTAGACGACAGTGTAATGTTTGTGTCATCAGCAGACATCATTGGCGCAGCGGCCCGCAGGCAGTAGGGGAGATCATTAAAGTGCCTATAAACCCCAATTTTTTGTTTTGCTTCAAGAAATCTTTGTATCGCTCTGAGCAAAATAGCGCAAAAATTTTTGTTTTTGGTTAAAACCGGAATTTTTTACGAATTTTCAAAGTGGCGGAAAAGCGAGATTCGAAAACCCATTACCGAGCTGGTGAGCTTGCCGAAAGGGAATGGGTCGAGTGTAATTCGTGACGTAAAACCCGGACTGTGAGTGTCGCAAGTTGTGACAATTCCATCAGAGGTGAAGCCATGCCTGAGAAATGTGTTGTTTTCGGTTGTAGCAATGTTCGAAGCAAAGAGAAAGGGATACTGCTTCATCCCATACCGTTTTACGGTAAAAGTGAAAGCGAAAAGCAAAAGCGAAGGAAGAAGTGGATCGATTTTGTTAAATCGAAACGTGCTAGGGGATCGTCAGCATAATTTTGCCTCGTGAGTGTCTTCCTCATCGCTGGCCGCAAAGCTCGAGTTTGGCGAACCTTCAACTTCCAGCTCGTAATCTTCCATTTCTGAAACTTCCGTATCTGGGGCCCGTTTCTCGAAAGTCCCGAAAACGTTCCGGACCCGAAAAGCCATTTGTGAAACTGCCAACCGCTTGTTTTGGAAAGCCGATCTTTTAAGATGTTTTTAAGCTAGCTAAAAGAAACATGTCTGTGAAGTTTGACGACTTAAATCCTTTGCGTTCTTTAGATACAAAAGGAATTTTGACACCCGAAAATGCACCGAAAAGTTTCGGGACTTTCGAGAAACGGAGGACAGAATGGAGTCGTTCGAAGCCATTTCTTGATTAACACGTACGCTGGTTACAAACGTCAGCCGAACAGAAATTGTTTTCACCGGCACGCAGGGAAAACTACAAAACTACGCGTCTCCTCTGTTGATTTGCCTGATGCTAATGTCCGGGAATTACGTCACTAGGCCCAGTCTCCCTTTTACCCGGTCGCGGGCAGAGAAAACCGCACTTTAAAAATTCGTAAAAAATTCCGGTTTTAACCAAAAACAAAAATTTTTGCGCCATTTTACTCAGAGCGATACAGAGATTTCTCGAAGCGAAAAAAAAAATTTCGGGTTTATAGGCACTTAATATAAATTAGAAATAGCGAAGGACCCATTATTACTGTCCTGCGGTACGCCGCACCTGAGATTGCGAGCAGTCGATAGCTTGCCGTTGACATCAGTAGAGAGCCAACAAACTTTAGGGGATAGTTAGTGTCTGAACGTTTCAAAAAAAATACAAACAGCACAAGATGGCACCACTTTGAAATACCTCTACCCAAATAACCATACTTGTCCAAACTGTCTTTATGAAGCCTTCCTGAATTGCCACTACTGTTATCAAAAGGTTCATTTCTAATGTCAGCTCTGTTTAAAATGGAAAGCTGAAATATGTCAGGATCCACACACAATTTATAAAACCTTCAGTGTCACGCAATATTATTATATTTATTTATGATTTTTTGCATTTTTATTTTATTTTATTTTATTTTATGGCTCTGGTCATTTGCCTACAGTGACCCCACCTAGGCCTGCATCATTGTGGACAAGTAGTGCTGAATGGCCTAGTGTTGCTGGTCAGTGTGGTAATGTTTGGAAGACAGACAGATGATGAAGCTCGGCTGCTTGTAGTGGGGTGAATCTCCTGGCCTAAGGTTAATCGTAAAGGCTAGGCATTTCTCTCACTACAAGGTGCCTTGTTGTGAGCCATGTACATTGAGCATGGGTCTTCAACTTTCATCCTTGGGAACCAACTGGCTTTGAATAAATTCTAAGCTACCAAGGCCTCTAGGAAGGACTCTTATCGCTCTGTATCGTGTACTTTGCAATAAAGAGAAACAGCGCAATATCCCATTCACGCATTCATGAAACCTTGCCATAACTACAGGTTTTACTCTTAGTTTAAGTTGTAATAAACATTACCCTGGCTCCCGAGGCCTTTTGAAAAGTTTAACAATTCCTAAATCGAACCAGCAATTTCATTCGGCCGCAGCTTCAATTCACTGCGATAAACGAGAGAAACTAAGGCGGCGTTCGATTGACCGTATTTCGGAAACAGGAATACGAGGAATATAAGTTAGGAATTAGAATCCTTCACTTTTGCAGAGATGCAAATTAATATTGTCAAAACATCCGCTAAAATGCTATTTTAAACGTAGCT
>NC_090880.1:41976026-41995519 GCF_036669935.1 Montipora foliosa | reverse complement strand
ACATTTTTATCTATGTTCAAAATTTTCATATCAATTTTCCAAAGTCCAACAGGTCAAGAACTATTATACTAAAAACTGACTACAAGCACGTGAGATTAAAATTTATGACGTTCAAACTAAACAAGGACCCGCGCCTCCTAATTACGAAAACTAGACGACCAAGATACGCCCGAGATACGGATTAGCTTTTAGAATGGAAACTTTCACAAAACTAAGGATTCTTAGGATAACCCTCCAAATAAAAAACTGCTGTCGCGTTTGTATAGGTATCAGAATCCTGGTTATGGTGATACTTAAAAAGTGATGATGATGATGATTACGATGATGAATGACTGCGACGATGACGACAACGGTGACGTCAAACACGTTGAACGACAAAGAATGTGTAATGATGATGATGATGATGTGTGATAAGGCATGATGATGGTGGCAGCCAAGAGCATAATTCAATTCTCAATTCTTATGACCGCCCCTTTTGGGGGGTTGGGGTTTTTTCCAGCCCTTTTTTAAGAAATTTCGCATCTTTCTTCTGTTTGAACTACTAAATCTTCCATCGAATTGTATCCAAGGTGATTTGATCCAAGTCGAGAAAACAGCTCACCAACTCAACGGTTTTTCTCTGTGACATTTCATCTGAAAAAATATTGCAGCACTCATGTGAGACTTTATGGAGCTTCAGGCGGCGCGAGGGTAAGAAAGTACGCAATAACACATACGGCAGTGATACCACTCGTTTAGATTTTAACTCACGGGGATTACAAAGACTGTGATTTAATTTAAACAAAATTATCTCTTTGGTCAAATTCTTTTCTCTTTGCAGCTGTTTTGGAAGCCTGCGATTGTCCTGGGTTTTGGTAGGTTGCCTTGCCATTGATTGGCGTTAATTTTCCTCATTCCTTGGTATCCATTTTATAATAAGTGTATTTGGTGTCCAAGTAAAAAAAAAAAAAACACTATCATCTGTAACTACAGAGGGATGCATTCACAGGGTCGGGTAAAAAGAAAAGAGGATAACTGAAATATATCACAGAGTCCTCGGAAATGCGTCCATCTTTCCCTCATTTTGAAGCTTAACTGTTTACTTACAACTATGATCTCTTACCGCTAATCGTGCAAAGCTACCCTGTGGCAATATGTGGTAGCAAGCAATGCAATTCTCGGAGAATACTCAGGCTCGTGTCCCAGCACATCTCTTCTAAAGTTTTAATACTAACCTTTGGTCAAAGGACGGAACCCAGGCAGTGGACGCAATTAACGTTTCCTAGAGAGATCGAAAATCACAAGTGCAAAATCTGTATATCACTCTTGTTGAGTTATTATTGTTCTCGATCATTCACCCTTCAACAATTACGCAGACACCGTCAATACATTGTAAAAAAAGGAAAAGAACGGATTTCCGGAGAGCCTGAATGAAACCTGTAAACTGAGTTTCGCTCAGTCCTACCAAGTTCTTTTCTGTATCTATATAGGAAGCAAGGTCAAGATATGGAGTTAAATAGGGAATATATCTGTTTTTACAAATCTCCTTTAGTTACTTCAATGTGCCCAAACATAGAAACACAAAAATCCTTTGATTCGCCAGTCAATGAGGCTGTGATTGCCACATTATGACAGGTACGTTATACGTCAACGATATCTTCCCTACTCCCCCAACATGAATCATCCGTCCATCCGTTCGAATTTAACAAGAAGAGATGTAGGACGCTTAATGAACGACCACCGCGACCAGTAGCCGCGACGTGCAACGTTGAACGTCACATTTTTTTGTTTTGTTTTGTTTTGTTTTGATTTGTTTTTTTTTTTTTTTTTGCTTTTTGTAGGTTTTTTTCCTTTTTCCAAATTATGAGCCGAGCCGATCATCGAGCCAACAAAGAAATGGCCGCTTGTAATAAAACAGCTTCAAAGAACAAACTTCAAGGCCAACAAGAGCACTAAAGTTTACTCCAATCATTTGCCGTTGGATACCGTTGTGATACTTGCGAGAAGCCCATTTTGTATGAGAAAGCGTTATCCAGACGAAGTCAATAACGTAAGGGCTAGAGAAAACACCGACAAGGAAAACGAAAGCAACATTGAAAGCCAGATTACGAGCCTTCAGTGAAGCAATGCCGTGATAGCTATCTGGAGAAAGAGTCGGATTAAAGTGCTTCGTCCTCGTACAATTCCGAGTTAAGTTTTCCACTTTCAGTCAAGGATGATTGCACATCTACAATCTTAATTTGATTTTAAGATTTGTATTGCGTACCATTAGCATCATTCGATCGGTTTTAAGAAGGGAATATTTTCTGATCAGTTGTAATTTCGTTTCAAAAATTGTACGTGACGACATTCGCTTTTTGATAGTTTCGGTTGAAGACGGTTTCATTTCCGTTTTCATGGTTGTCACATTGTCAGAATAAGCCTTAAGTTTACAGGCATGTTCTTGATCACAAGTAGCTGATGCGTTGATGTCAGATATAACCGCAGGTTTAATTCCAGAAGAATTTAGTGAATCGACCCTATTGATCCTTGGAAAAGCTGGCTTTTGTGTTTTCAGGAAAGTTTGCTGTATCACTGGAAGCAGCAGCGGGTTGGTTTGAATCGGTTTTCTGTATACATTGCACATATTCAGTGTTGACTCTCTTTCCGATCTTTGCTTTAACCGGCACCGAAGCATGAGATTTCAAATTATTACCCTCGTCTGGATAACTTGACCTTTCACATACAAAGTAGCTTTTCGCAAGTATCACAACGGTATCCAAAGACGAAATGATTAGGGCAAGCTTTAGTACAGTTCTCTTGGTGACCTTGGAGTTTGTTCTTTGAAGCTGTTTCTCTCAAGCTGCCACTTCAAGTCTTGAGCTTTGTTGGATCGAGGAGAGTAAAAACCTCTAAAGACAGTACTAGTTTGATCACTCGCTCTGAATATCGACGGTCACTGTCGCCTCCATACACTGCAGACACATTTCTACTTCTTAAACTTGATAGAATTTATATTATAGCAGAGTCAACTGGTTTGTTTGCCCCCTGGCGATCCCAGAAGTCTTTGCAATGTAGGGTAAGACAAACGGGTCTTGGGACCGGCAACTCATTCATTTCTGCAGTAGCTTGCTCAGTTGATCAAACCCTTTCTAAAACCAAACTGGTATTGATATAACTGGGGGATGTAATATATTCATTATAGCTTGTTCGCTGTTTGAAAACCAGCTTTTCAAAGATCTGGGCAAATATGGAAAGAACTGAAAATAGGACGAAAGTTAGATGGGTCAGTAATATCACCACTTTTATCCATTGGGAGCACTTCGGACCGTTTTTAGGATGCTACTGGATAATACGAACAAGAAGTTATTTCGAAAAACATTTGACTATAAAAATCGCGATAAAACATTTCTTATTGAAAGATGCAGATGAAAGGAACTGGCTAGCTCAACGTTACGTTCAATCGCTTTGAACTACATTCAGCGTACAAGCCCTAATCCACCTAAGGCTCTTGTCAAAGCTCTCAATCGCTTAAAGAAAACGTGGACGACATCGTTATCACTAAGCCCGATAAAGGTTCTGGGGTTGTAGTGATGGACAAAACCCGAATACATCCGCCTACTAAGCCCGCTGCTTCAGTTGACAACACCTCTAAATTTACTCATGTCGATGACAAACGACCTAAAATGCGTGGACGACCACCTAAACATTTCCACCCGCGCCTTCAGAAAGAGAAAGAGTTGCAACGAAACTTTAAATCAAATTCTGCCTGAAGAAATTGTCAATTCACTTTCGCCTAAGAGTTCCAGGCTCGCTCATCTTTATGGCTTACCCAAGACTCACAAAACCACACTAAGTATGAGGCCTATTTTATCAACAACCGGAACTTACAATTACAATCTTGCTAAATGGCTTGAACAAAAGCTGAAGCCGCTTTCTCTAACTGATTATACAATCACTGATGCCTTTGCCTTCGCTGATGAGATCCGTACCCACACTATGAGTGAAACTGACATATTGGTCTCTTACGACGTCGCAGCTCTTTTTACAAATGTACCTTTGGATGAGACCATCACAATCTTGGTCAATAAAGCCTTTACTGATGATTGGTTCAACAAAACCTATGGCCTTAATCTGCAACAGGATCAGCTTGCTAGACTACTAGAAATTGCCAAACCAATCAGCTTTTCCAGTTTAATGGTTAACTTTACCAACAGACAGATGGTGTGGCTATGGGCTCGCCCCTTGGTCCTCTAATGGCCAATGTCTTCATGTGTCATCTTGAAGAAAAGCTTACACGCGATGGCTTGATGCCCCAATTGTACAAGAGGTACGTAGATGATACCCTGGCTAGAATGCCTAGTGCTGTTGCTGCTGCTGAGTGTCTTAGTACCCTGAATGGCCTACACCCCAGTCTAACATTTACGATGGAGCTTCCTGTGGATAACAAGATCCCTTTTATCGGCATTGAAATCGTCAAGAACGGAACTAAACTTGAAACTCAAGTTTACAGAAAACCAACAAACACTGGATTGCTCCTACACTTCCAAAGTCACACGGATAAACGCTATAAAGACAATTTATTAAAAACAATGATACATCGTGCCTATGCCTTGTCGTCTACAACAGAGGCTTTCAATGCAGAATGTGCCAAGTTGCGCTCTATATTTAGTCGCCTTGACTATCCAATAAGTCTTATTGATTCTGCCATTAACAATTTTCTTTTTCGAAATGCTTCAGTGAACACAGCAGAAAGTAACAATGACGATAGTAGAATAGTAAGAATTAGTCTTCCATTTAAAGATCAAGTGGCCGCTAATGCGGTTCGTAAGCAGTTACGCGATCTTAGCCATAAGATTGGCCCTACTTTGCAGCCAGTTTTCGTGAGTAAGAAATTGGGGCAAGATCTCAAAGCCAAAGAAACGAAGCCGTCAATTGTGAATAAGCAGTGTGTTGTTTATCATTTTTCATGTGATCTGTGCGACGCAGATTATGTCGGGTACACAGCCCGACACCTTCATCAACGCATTCCTGACCACAAATATTCGGCAATCGGTAGACATTTCTTAGAAGCTCACGGTAACAACAACCTTTTGAAAGAAGACCAATTCACAGTTTTAAGAAAGTGCCAGAGCATCATCAAGAATCTAAAGCCTAATTTAAATACCCAGACGGACTCCATACGTGCGAAACTCTTTGTTTAATATTTTCTTTAATTTTTATTATTTACTCATGTTACAGCTTTTAATCAGCTATTGTTTTTTTTTAGTATTTATAGACCTAACCCCACCCAAATATTTTGACTTGATAATGACGTTTAGCTAACGTCGAAACGTCGTCGCTTTTTAGCAAATCTTTTCGCAATTTTTTAATCTTAAATTGATTTTAAGAAATGTTTTATCGCAATTTTTTATAGTCAAATGCTGGATAATACCTTGCTCTATTGACAGGTTATAAACTGCGGCCATTGCCTCATTAATGTAATCGAAAGCTAACTAAATACACTTAGGGGTAGCTCCTATACACTATTTGTCTGTTCTTAGGTTTATGATTAAATCACGCACTTCATATGGGAGAATATGTCTATGAGGGTAGCTCTATGATCAGTTATACGATTCACTCGTCACCTTAACGATAAGTGGCATATTGCCCGCCAAGTCAAATAGCATGTCTAAATATTCAGAAGTAAACTTATCACTGTAATATTTGTAAAAGTCAATGTTAATATCACCAGTTATGTACACCTCATAACCACAACTGTTTATATGATGTAACTTCGGATTAAGAAGTTCTCGAAATTTTTTCAAGATTGCCTTTGGGATGCCTATATAGGGAACTAACAATATGGCTCTTTTGCCTTCTCTGGGAAGGTCGACAAAGCACGTTTCAAGGCCATTATTCGTAAACTCTAAATCCTGTCTCCGAGTATATTCTACTAGGCTAACTTTTATACAGATACCAACTTCTGCGTCATTCGTTTTAGAGTTCACACTAACAAAATTATAACTAGTTTTATTACATGACTAGCTCTATGACTTGGCAAGATGAACCAAATCCCGCGCTGTGATTGACTATCCGAGCGAGCAAGATGAAGCTATCTTGCCCACTCGGTATTTCTCGCTTGGTTCCGCAAGATCAAAGTTTTATCCCATATAATAAATCAATTATTAGACACGCTTGTTCCGTCAAGATGGCTGGATATTGGCCTCGTTCGTTTTGTGCGTGTTTATGGATCTCGACTTCGCCTCGGTCCATAAACACTCAAAAAAATAACTTGGCCAACATCCAGCCATCTTGACCAAACAAGCTTGGTCAACATATATATTGATGTCATGCACGCGTTGGTTATTTTCATTTATCTTGGTTTCAGTAACAGTCATAACGCTAGGCATTTCCTTCACAGCTACCAAGATAACATTAAGCAGACTTAAATTCTTGCCTAAGCTCCGAATATTACAATTGAATATTGAAAAACTTTTTATGTTGAATTGTTGAAAGTACGTGCCTAATTGCTTAACTGTGTGATATTTTCATTCAATATTTAAATTTCCTAATACATCCAAAAATTTATTTTCTTTAATAGGACTGTCGAGGGTGGTATTAAA
The DNA here is from genome assembly GCF_036669935.1 of Montipora foliosa. Taxonomy (NCBI): domain Eukaryota; kingdom Metazoa; phylum Cnidaria; class Anthozoa; order Scleractinia; family Acroporidae; genus Montipora; species Montipora foliosa. The sequence continues at coordinate 41,988,956 of NC_090880.1, read as the reverse complement.
TAAATCTCTTTCTTTAAATATACTAGGCGAATGACAAATCGGCAATTACCTCAGGACCTATCCCATTAAGACATTTTTAAATTAAAATTAATGCTTGATAGTACCAACGATATTAAGCCCAGTCTGATTGGCCATTATTTGGCGGGACCTGTGTTCTAATTTAGATAACACCGCAAACTGATGGGCCAAGGCCACAAAGGAGAGATAATTGTCTCTTCTGGGAACGTAGACGTATTTCCGGCCCCCTCTTTTCTCCGCGTTCGCAAGCTGCCGTCACGTCGTTGTCAGTGAATTAATTGTATAAATAGACCTTCGTTTTAATAGTAATTTTAATTTGATTAATCGTGTCAGAAGGTCACAACAAGCCTTGCATATTTTAAGTGCGTTGGCGATAGCTAACTCTTGTTTGCTTTACTTCCTTGTTTGGGTAAGTTTTACGTATTTCAAATCTTTGCAGAGAGTTTGAATCGACTTGTTTGCAAAATTACAAGTTGCATTCTCGGGACTACTGACAAGACTGGCTCGTCACTCTTTAAAAATGAGAGGTAGATTCCCACAGTTTGAAGTCGCGGCCTCCCCCGGCCCTCATTTTGGCAAGTCCCAACATTCTCTCCACACACTTACATACAAACAGAAACTTTATTTCACCTCGAATTTAAGAGTAGTTATACAGCTAATTTCTTCGGGAGAAATATACATTGATATAAAAACAAAAATCAATATTTTTTTTTATGCATCATATGCTAGTGAATTAGAGGGATCGATATGTGAGAATTTTACGGCCAATTTCAGGGATTTTATCAATAATTCGTAAGGAATCAGGTAGAGTGTTCCACATTTTAGCTGCTAGATATGAAAAGGAGTTAATTAAGGTCATTAGTTTTAGTTCTCAGTTTCGGAATAGACAGCGTAAGACTGCCTCTTAGGCTGTGAAGGGTAGAGCGCATTATAAACATTTTTCTTATGTAGCTCGGATAGTTAACTATTCTTCTATAAATACTATTAAGAAATTTTGAAGGGGTCTAATATCCAAGTATACTAATTTAGCCTGTCAAGTTAACTGTAAGATGAATTGTAATGTTGAAAAATGAATCTTAAAAGAAGCACCTTTTCTAGCTTCCAATACCCACCTTATCTCTAAAATTCCAACCTTTTCCACTTCATTCATCCTTCTCCCCCTTGCAATGTTGACTCTTTAAGTTTTAAGATAAGGGGTGCGGGGGAGGGGGGGTGGGGGGAAGATGGGAAGATAATAGGTAAATTAGTAACGTCCCAAGAAGCTGAAATGTCTCCACTAATTTTGCAACTTGTTGAAGGTCCCCTTATTGCGCGCCAGGGGCCTGGGCACATAAACATCGACATGTTGCTTTGAAAGTGTTGAGAATGTTGCGTGCGTTCGGCCTTGCTTTTACTACAGTATGCGCTGTTCAGTGTGTCTAGCTTATCGGTGTCACGAGCACCGCGAAAGTGCCATGTAGCGAAGAAGTAAGACTGACAAGTGATGCAGTATGAATGCTTTGTATAGTTTAACTAGTGTCTCTTTTGATTAATTTGAGAAATCTTAACATCACTTTAAATTACTAATTTATTTTCTTAGTGATATGTAGCAGATACGTGATTATGAAAATTAAGCCCGTTGTCTGTACAGTATAAATATTTGAATGCTATCTTTCACAGGAAACGAAAAGACATGATCAGAACAAAGGCTAGATACTTTGCGGTCTCCTTTACTTTTATGCCATTGGCTAGATACCAATGGTTTACAACTTGCACTTTTCATATGACTTCATCCTTTGACTCGTGTTAGTTCAAATGTTGCTTTAAATTTATATCAGACCAGTTTAGATTGAATCGGTGTAAAAACTGTGGCAACTGTCAGAAAAGTGAGAAATTCTGACTCAATTCAATGTATCTCACCATATTTTGCTCATGCACGTAGTTGGCTGAGGCTCTTGTGAGTTTACTAAATTTGCCATTTTCACTTGAAGTGTCGACAGTTATGCAAAGTGGCTAACAACAAAATACTTCCGCTGCGGTAATTCTTTTTACTTGTCTCAACAAACTTTGTTGCATTATAATCCTCTTTTTCTGGAAACTCGCTTTATTGTTCATTGGTCTTAAAAGAAGGGAAACTGGCCATAATTTGGTCCACAACCGAAGTGGGAAGGAGAGCGTCCATTTGTGGACGCCGCAAATGCTTTGCAAAGCCGTTTAAAGAAATTTACCAATGCGGTAGTTTCTGATGTCACTCCGGCCGGTACTGAAAGCAAAGTCTCTTCACCATCCTGGATAAAATTAAAACAGTGCTGTTTTTACTAAATTTCAGGGCGGAACATAAAGCAGCAATTTATAATGATAATAGGACAGAGGGGATTACAAAATACGAGAAGATAACGGTGATAACATAAAGCTTTATCTGCTCAACTTTTCTTTAAAAGCTGCTTTTAATTTTAATAGCTCTGAAAAAAAGACCAATGATTCAAATGCAACCAGCGCACTGTTGATGACGCGTACAACTGTCTAATTGCAAACTGTCCTATTAATATAATGCTGAAAACAGGGATGTCGATAACCAATCCGATTCGATAATTTTGTTATAGTTACGACTGGTAATGAAGTCCAATTCGATGTGTAATCATACGAGAGATAACAAAATTGGACGACCGCGCATCTTTCAGAGTGTCATTAAACAATTTACGCCTTCTTTCATAACTTGGTTCTTCTTCTTTTCTTGGAAATTCTAATAATTATGGTTAATTGGTTAGAGGACGTCGTGACGTCCAATTCGGTCTGTAATCATACGAGTGATGACAAAATTGGACGACCGCGCAGCGGGAGTCCGATTTGTTTATTGCGAATATGATTACAGACCGAATTGGACGACACGAAGTCCTCTAACCAATTGACCATAATTATTACAATTTCCAAGAAAAGAAGAAGAACCAAGTTATAAAAAAAGACGTAAATTGTTTAATGACGCTCCGAAAGAAAGAAAGAAACAAACAAAGTCCTAATTTAGGAGTCTGTACGCTGTTTCTACGGTGATTGAAACCAAGGTTGTGATTGGTTGATTTAAACTACAACTTTAAATGTGATTGGCTTATTGAACTGTCCGAAAACAGCTTGGCAAGTAAATTAGTGGTAAATAGGAATTCTTTAAACCAGTGACAATCAAAGAAATTGTAATAATAATAATAATATAATAATAATAATAATAATAAATAATAATAATAATAGTAATAAATAATAATGATGATGATGATAAGAAACTTTCTTTGTATAGCGCACATGTCAGTCCACATATCGCACACATCCTACGCTCATGGCGCTTCACAAAAATAACAAAAATCAAGATATTTACAAAAATGACAGATTTACAAAAAAAAAAACTTCACACTTACAATCTAAAACTATGTACATTTATAAAAACAGCGATCCTTTATTTAAGATTCATTGAAAATATATGTCTTAAGAAATCTTAGAAAACTGTCTATAGTATTTTAATTTCCTATTGAAACCGGTAATGCATTCCAGAGTCTGGAATTGTTAATTTAATTTTAAAGTGTCCCCAATTAGTGCTTCAGCGCTAGAACGACTAGACACTTCAATAAAGTTCCCTTCCTTTCCTTTTTATCACCGGAAATGTTTGTTTGTATAAGCTCAAGAGTTCCTGAACAGCAGCAGGTCGCAATGACCTAGAAAAGCGGCGAAACTGTCACTTCTGCATCAAGTATAATTAGGGGCTGTCCTATTCAATGACTTAAAATTTTAAAGTAGTAGTAGTATATCTTGAAAATACTGAATCCGATACGGAATCGGCAGCCAGTGTAGTTCTCGCAAGACAAGTGTTGTATGTTCAAATTTGCACAGGATATACGGTCACACATTGTTGGATTGCATTGTGGAATCTCAATATATATATGCAGTTATATATATATATATATACATATATACATATATACATATATATATATATGAAATAGATATATATATATATATACACACAATATGTATACAATGTGCCCTCCCGGTTGTCACCATAATGGCTTTATGGCAACTCCTGAACTTGGGCACAGGATGTACGGTTACACATTGTTGGATTGCATTGTGGAGTCACAAGAGTGCTCAAACTGCAAGCAGTACGTGAGCGAAGCATTATGCCAATAGTGAACACCTATTATATATATATGTGTGTGTGTGTGTTACTATACTGTAACTGCACGTTTAGCTTTGGCTTTAAACGTGAAATATAGGTAGCTTCTTTAAACTTAGGACTACGAGCGTCTCTAGCTGAGTTTATGATCATAAAACAACCAGGAGTGCATTTTCGTTTACAGCCATCTGAAAAAACTGTGAGGTGTTTTTAAACATGAATCAACATAGGTTAATTCCTTAAACCTACTTGAAAGATGGCGTGACGTCTCGTCAAAATTAGGAGCTTAATGGGAGGGTCTCACGGTTAAGCGCATGGGCGGAGTTGGAATTAATGCGACGAGTCGACCGCAGGCAGACAACCCAAAAGGATGCGAGAGCTTGTCTATTTATATTGTTTGTGGCGACCCGTGGAATCGGAAAAGGAACTCGTAGCGTTCTTAAACCGAATCAAATCACTCAGGACAACGCGGAAAATAGTAAATGAGTGAACTTTATTTACCTAGCTGTTCATAAAATGCCATGCATTTCACAGAATTCAATGCTTTGACTATAAAAAGTCTTTTTTTCAAAAAGAGGATAGCACTTTTAAATATTTCCACAAATAGAATGGTCTAATTGCTTTGAAAATATGAAGTAACTAAATAAAATTTGTTAACTGTCCCTAGAACCTATGCCCACACCAGCAGGGTAAGGAAAGGAAAGTAAAGGAAAGTAAAGGAAATGAACTTAATTTAAGTTGCCAGTCTGTACATGTAGTTCTAACGCTAGTCTTTTAGCGTTAGAGCACAAATTGGGTCACTGTAAACTGAAATAAAAAATAATAATAACACAAATCAAATCAAATTTTGGTTTTTGAGGAGCGGGGAGGAAGGGGAGAAACCAGAGTATCTGCCGGGGAAAATGTCTGTGAGCGGAGCACAGCAGTAGTAGTAGTAGTAGTAGTCGTCGTCGTCGTCGTCGTCGTCGTCGTCGTCGTCGTCGTCGTCGTCGTCGTCGTCGTCGTCGTCGTCGTCGTCGTCGTCGTCGTCGTTGTAGTAGTAGTAGTAGTAGTAGTAGTAATAGTAGTACGTCGTTGTAGTAGTAGTAGTAGTAGTAGTAGTAGTAGTAGTAGTAGTAGTAGTAGTAGTAGTAGTAGTAGTAGTAGTAGTAGTAGTAGTACTTTGTTTAAACACGGAAAAAACAACAGTTTAAGCTTTACAGGTTAAAAACTAAAACTATTTACAACTACTTTTTGTGATTGCCGTGTGGGAATCCGATATGTTGTTGGATACCTTCTTCAAGTTTCGCTTAAATTGAGCAACAGATCCAACATTCTTTAAGCTACAGGGCAAGTTATTCCATAATGTGGCCCCGCTATAGGGGAAGCTTCGCTTTAAATAATTAGTTCTCGGTTTTGGAAGAGCCAGCTTTCCCTCAGAGTTTGTCAGGTTTTAATTAGAGTCATACTGAGTGAAATGGCATTGAAGATAATCTGGCGCATGTCCATTTATTGTCTTAAGGCTTTCCGCTTCTTTCGTCGAAATGATAGCCTCTCCCAGTTAGGGTGGTGGTGGTTCGAGTTCGTATCAAAGGCAATTTTGGAATTACTCTAGGTGCACGATTCTGCAATTTTTGGAGCTTATCACTCAGGTAGCCACTCAAAGAGTCCCAAACCGGGCTGCAATAATCGAAATATGGCAAAATCAGAGCGTTATAAATTTGAATGGCAGTTTCTTTTGGAATAAAGGGTCGAACACGTTTGAGGGCGCCTATAGCTGAGGATACTTTCTTGCATATTTCTTCAACGTGTTTGCACCAAGTAAGTCGAGCATCTATGGATTTGGTATGTTCAATCTGCTTGATGATTTGATCGTCAATTCGTATTACAACGTCTTCATTTTGGACAGATAATCTCTGCCTTGACCCAATAATCATAAGTTCAGTTTTGGAAATATTTAAACTAATCTTGTTGGCTTTCAGCCAGCAGCTCAGTTTACCTAGTTCAGGGATCAAGGCTTTTTTGAATTCCGTTAACGTTTTAGACGACAGTGTAATGTTTGTGTCATCAGCAGACATCCTTGGCGCAGCGGCCCGCAGGCAGTAGGGGAGATCATTAAAGTGCCTATAAACCCCAATTTTTTGTTTTGCTTCAAGAAATCTTTGTATCGCTCTGAGCAAAATAGCGCAAAAATTTTTGTTTTTGGTTAAAACCGGAATTTTTTACGAATTTTCAAAGTGGCGGAAAAGCGAGATTCGAAAACCCATTACCGAGCTGGTGAGCTTGCCGAAAGGGAATGGGTCGAGTGTAATTCGTGACGTAAAACCCGGACTGTGAGTGTCGCAAGTTGTGACAATTCCATCAGAGGTGAAGCCATGCCTGAGAAATGTGTTGTTTTCGGTTGTAGCAATGTTCGAAGCAAAGAGAAAGGGATACTGCTTCATCCCATACCGTTTTACGGTAAAAGTGAAAGCGAAAAGCAAAAGCGAAGGAAGAAGTGGATCGATTTTGTTAAATCGAAACGTGCTAGGGGATCGTCAGCATAATTTTGCCTCGTGAGTGTCTTCCTCATCGCTGGCCGCAAAGCTCGAGTTTGGCGAACCTTCAACTTCCAGCTCGTAATCTTCCATTTCTGAAACTTCCGTATCTGGGGCCCGTTTCTCGAAAGTCCCGAAAACGTTCCGGACCCGAAAAGCCATTTGTGAAACTGCCAACCGCTTGTTTTGGAAAGCCGATCTTTTAAGATGTTTTTAAGCTAGCTAAAAGAAACATGTCTGTGAAGTTTGACAACTTAAATCCTTTCCGTTCTTTAGATACAAAAGGAATTTTGACACCCGAAAATGCACCGAAAAGTTTCGGGACTTTCGAGAAACGGAGGACAGAATGGAGTCGTTCGAAGCCATTTCTTGATTAACACGTACGCTGGTTACAAACGTCAGCCGAACAGAAATTGTTTTCACCGGCACGCAGGGAAAACTACAAAACTACGCGTCTCCTCTGTTGATTTGCCTGATGCTAATGTCCGGGAATTACGTCACTAGGCCCAGTCTCCCTTTTACCCGGTCGCGGGCAGAGAAAACCGCACTTTAAAAATTCGTAAAAAATTCCGGTTTTAACCAAAAACAAAAATTTTTGCGCCATTTTACTCAGAGCGATACAGAGATTTCTCGAAGCGAAAAAAAAAATTTCGGGTTTATAGGCACTTTAATATAAATTAGAAATAGCGAAGGACCCATTATACTGTCCTGCGGTACGCCGCACCTGAGATTGCGAGCAGTCGATAGCTTGCCGTTGACATCAGTAGAGAGCCAACAAACTTTAGGGGATAGTTAGTGTCTGAACGTTTCAAAAAAAATACAAACAGCACAAGATGGCACCACTTTGAAATTACCTCTACCCAAATAACCATACTTGTCCAAACTGTCTTTATGAAGCCTTCCTGAATTGCCACATACTGTTATCAAAAGGTTCATTTCTAATGTCAGCTCTGTTTAAAATGGAAAGCTGAAATATGTCAGGATCCAAACACAATTTATAAAACCTTCAGTGTCACGCAATATTATTATATTTTATTTTATGATTTTTTTGCATTTTTATTTTATTTTATTTTATTTTATGGCTCTGGTCATTTGCCTACAGTGACCCCACCTAGGCCTGCATCATTTGTGGACAAGTAGTGCTGAATGGCCTAGTGTTGCTGGTCAGTGTGGTAATGTTGGAAGACAGACAGATGATGAAGCTCGGCTGCCTGTAGTGGGGTGAATCTCCTGGCCTAAGGTTAATCGTAAAGGCTAGGCATTTCTCTCACTACAAGGTGCCTTGTTGGTGAGCCATGTACATTGAGCATGGGTCTTCAACTTTCATCCTTGGGAACCAACTGGCTTTGAATAAATTCTAAGCTACCAAGGCCTCTAGGAAGGACTCTTATCGCTTCGTATCGTGTACTTTGCAATAAAGAGAAACAGCGAAATATCCCATTCACGCATTCATGAAACCTTGCCATAACTACAGGTTTTACTCTTAGTTTAAGTTGTAATAAACATTACCCTGGCTTCAGAGGCCTTTTGAAAAGTTTAACAATTCCTAAAATCGAACCAGCCATTTCATTCGGCCGCAGCTTCAATTCACTGCGATAAACGAAGAAACTAAGGGCGCGTTCGATTGACCGTATTTCGGAACAGGAATACGAGGAATATAAGTTAGGAATTAGAATCCTTCACTTTTGCAGAGATGCAAATTAATATTGTCAAACATCCGCTAAAATGCTATTTTAAACGTAGCTTTATTATCCTTGTGGCTGCAAAACGCCCCACTCACTGTATTTTTATTCCGGAATAGGGTCAATCGAACGCACCCATAAGTAACTCTGTCAACTCTAGTAAATAAACATTTTTGACACCAAGTGTTCCTGAAGACAAAAAACATGGGTTTACGAGGAAATTTCCAAGGGTACTATAAGAGTACACTCACTTTGGAGGACGTATACAAAACATGGCCCTCTTCCGGTTCCGTCTCAAAAGCGCGCGTGCTTAAAGCTCCCGGGAGTTTCATTCCGCACATGTAAATTGACAAACAACTAAGGATTTCAAATCATCCGGTATGGGATCTTTAAAACAAAAAAGGTTTACGTAAAAAGACGAAAAATCAATTCTAATGTCTAAATTATTTCAAAAACTCCGAGATAATTGTCTTAGCTTTTTGTTTTTTTTTTTTGCAATAATTTGGCATGGATTAAATAGCATGAGTAATCCCGAAACATGTCTTTCAAAGGTTGGTTCGTGTGTCTTAAATTTGGAGCAATTAATTGCAGAATACCCCCCATTACTAGGTACCGGCAACACGTCTCCGCGACTACTCGAGTTGTCATTTATTCTTGATAATTCACTCAAGTTCGTGGGAGAGTGGCTACGCGTTTAAGCCCCAATAACTGGCCATACGCATAACTGAAAGCTAACTAGTTTGGAATCAGTGCCTGGGCCTAATTTGCATTTCTGAAGATTGTAATCCCTACGCAGGATAGCTAGTGTTGCAGGGTATTCTGCAGTTTAGCCTTAAATTTATATTATTATTATTATTATTATTATTATTATTATTATTATTATTATTATTATTATTATTATTATTATTATTTTTATTTTTATTATTATTATTATTTTTATTATTATTATTATTTTTGCAATTCGAGCCTGAAAACGTTCTTAATAGGCTTAAGGTTGTGTGGTGTACTTACTTCGACTACAAACTGAGATCTTTAATGTAACATGCAACAAGAAAACCACACTGTTAATGTTAAAAAACGTCCCGAAAGATAGCTGACGAGGCGATAGCACAGTGCACGCGTCACAGACGATCACATTTTTACATCTTCTATTATTCACAGACACTCGGTAAAATGGTTCCTCTTTGTTCTACAGGATAAATAAATTAAAAACAAACAAACAAACAAACAAACAAGGACATCACCTATGCGTCGGTCCTCTCCGAATACATCACGATCAAGAGGCCATTACCCAAGAGTAACAATCTGGTATCAAGTTTGTCCCCCAATCTCAACCCGGGAGCTCTTCCCTATTCCGAATGATTGAGGGAGGCAAGAGCTCTGGGGAACCCTGACACAAGTGTCTTCATCTCATTTGGTTTTCGTTAAGAACAATAAAAAGCGTCTCTGATTGGTGCATTCATGTTATTACGAGGAGTGAGCAGGTGCCGTAAGGTTCAAATAGCCAAATTTTGGCTATGAGAACGCCAGGCGCATGTCCTCCAGCAGAGAGTTTCCCAGAGCCTCGGGTCATATCCGAGGCTCTGGAGACTAGAATGGTTTGTCCCCATCAATCGTTTGAAAAGTGTCTATTTTTAACCAAATTTAGCGGGATAATAAACAATACACCAAAATTGGTTGTACCTAATTCAAATCTCGCAGGATTAAGATTCTTTCTGCATTGTATTTGCATTATAATGTAGCATTTGCGTTTAAATGGAATAAAAATACCTGGAACTAAACGTTTTATTCCCATAGGGTTTGAATTGAGTTAGCCGATTTGCTCCATTGTTTAGTTTTCCTCAAAACGGGGCTTAAAAATAGTTACTTTTCTGACGGTGATCGGGACTAGGCCAATCTGGGTAAATCTTTTGGGTGATGGACTCTTGTCACAAGTGAGAACCGGTCAAAACACGCGTACATTTCAGGCTTTTGAAATAAGTAAATAAATAAATAAATAAATAAATAAATAAATATACAAATAATAAATACAGGTTTCCACAGGTTTTTCAAAAACCTCTTTAATTTTTATTTTTCCTTTTAAGCAAGTATGGCTAAAGTGAACCCAACAAAAACTGGTTTGGCTTTTTCCGGTGGTGGCATCCGGTCAGCGGCATTCTGCTCTGGAGTCTTGCGCAGATTGTTAGAACGAAATGTGGAAGTGGACTACTTGAGTTGTGTGTCAGGAGGCGGTTACACAGGCACTGCGTTCCTAGATTGGAAATACAGAGAAGAGAACGGAAATGAGAGGGGAGACCAAGGGAACTGGCATGACAAGTTTTTCAAGCACATGAAAGAAAGAGCTGGGTACTTTTGCAACTGGCACAACCCACTGGAAGGAATCTTAGATACAGCGACCATATTGGGCCTCATTCTTTTGGTCATTTTCATTGGGCCAGTAGCATCGCGGGGGTCGTACGCATGCCCAATAGCATTCATGATCGACCTGATGTTTGGAAAGTACCTGCGAGACGAAGGAGTGTGCGCAGCTTTTGTTACTGAAACATCTTCTAACAGCCATATTCCACAGGCTGATAAAAGTGTAACCACTCAAGAGCTACGGAAGAGCTGTCAGGGAACCACGAGTGGCCGTATAATTCTCTTCTCTGTTTTGTTTCTTCTCACCACCGTATTTTTCGTATTGTCCGAAAAAAGAATCTCAACGCGATACTCAGGTCTCCTTCGTTTCATTTGTGCTACAATCGGCGCATTCTTGGTTCTTACATTCCTACCTTTTGCTTTGCACGATGTTTTTCGACATATTCCGCCTTGGTCGCAGTATCTTGCTGTGGTTGTTGGAATTTTTGTGTGGTTTTTCCTGCCTCTGCTCCGTAATGTAACAACCCATGTATTGATGGTTTTTTCTTTTTCGTGTGTGATCTACTGGAGGGTGTATGCAGCCCCTGTATTTGGTGTTGTGTATTCTGATGAACTGTTTAATCGCTTACTTTTCGCTTCTGGCCTTGTTCTGTGGGTTTCCCCTTTTGTGAATGCGTTTTGTTCGAGACTTACCCACGTTTACAACAGGTAAGACGTCTTAGATAAAGCGGTCATAAGTAATTAATATTCATCATCAGTCCTTTTTGCGCCATGGGACGCATAAGGCCTCTACAGTCTCTCTCCAGCGGGAGCGGTCTTGTGCCACCTTTCGAATTTCACTCCAAGTCAGGTGCATGGACTTGAGTTCTTTCTCCGCTGACCTTCGCCAAGTTATTGTTGGCCTTCCCCGTTGTCTTTTCCCCTCTGGTGTCCAGAACAAACTTTCTTTAGCAACATCGCCAGAGTCCTTTCTTAATACATGCCCAATCCATGTCCATTTCCTGCGGGTTATGTCCAATTAATATTAGCGTATACTAAAACAGTGGATAGCGTTGATTGCGCTCTGATTGGCCACTCAAAGTCCGCATATCCTATGCTATTCACCTCCGAGCAACTCACGCGGAATTTGCTGCTTGAAAATATTGCAATCGTTGCAGGAATACATGATCTTTTTGCGCCATAATATCTCAATCTTTTAGTATATACTAAAACAACTATTCACCTTAGTATCGGCGGCTAGTGGTGAATGTTTACCTCGCCGCTTCGCGGCTCGGTAAATATCCACCACTAGCCACCTCCACTTCAGTGAATAGTTGTTGACTACAATCTTGGACAAAACTCTTGGGAAAAATTCTAGCTTAAGCATCATTTGGCACGCACTCACAAACTATATTGTTCAGCCGCTAAAAGCATTCCTGAAAACATTCCCGAATTAAACGATGCCCAATTTGTTGTGTTTAGTGAGCAAATTTGCCAGGAAGAGTATAATCAATGAATAATCTTATAACGTTGTTTTCAAATTGTCAAAGACCAATAAACGAGTATTTTTTCCAACAACGGAGATCATTCTTGAAATTTCTTTTTTTATTTATGCAACCCGTATTCTGGAGACGCAAGCTGCGTAAGGTTACAAAATCATCCCGAAATACGCGTTATTTGATTTGTCCAAGAACGGCAGCGGCGCTTTACTCGTTCCAAATATAATTTTTATTCGACTGGCCAGCTTTCTAGTATTACTATATAGCTTTTTGTCGCCTATTTCTTTCCCGCTCATTAGTTCAAGCCAAATGAAAATATAAACAATAGTGCATAAGCATCTCGGTAGACAGATAGTCTTTAAATTTTCGATTCAAAGTTGAACCAATGGATGACAATGTTAACTCTCTCCTGCTCTCTGGCCCCCAGAACCCAGCCTAACCCATGCAACAAGTATCGATCATTTGTCAGCATATTCTTGAGCGCAAAACGGATGGAATGACTACGTTCTATGGGAGCCCGCAAAATACTATTGTTACGGGATTTTGTACAGAGAACAAACGCTATGGGTCATGTAGGAAGAAGTTAATGTCTAACAATAGAACCGAAAAAGGAAGAACGAAGAACGAGGCAAAAGAAAAAATGATATATTTTCTATTTTGCGAACTTCTTGATAAAATCTTAGGTAGTCGGGGAGGGGGGGAAGGGAGGAGGGTGATTAACGCACTGATGGACAATCCGATAC
>NC_090880.1:41928526-41971026 GCF_036669935.1 Montipora foliosa | reverse complement strand
CAATTTGCTCTAAAATGATGTTAACATGGCAACGATATAAGGCCTGAAAATTTCAGGACTCCAACAGGGTTTGAATCGTTGTACAGGCATCGCGAGGTCACGGGTTCAAACCCCGTTGCAAAGTTCTGCAGGCTTGCTGAATTTGCGATCATAACTGCAAAGATCATAGCTTCACTTGATTTCACACCGCAGTTCAATATATGATTCATTTTATATATCATTTCATCAGTAACAACATTGTCAAAAGGGGCGGCAATTGCATGTGCTTAGACTTTAAGGGGTCGACCACTTCGTGCTGGATATCAAAATTGGGTGTTCATCTAATTGCTTGCATTTCTGGATATAAGTTTTCAATCGAAACCTGTAGACTAATTAAATATAGCCGAACCCTCCCTTGCGACCATCCATGGTAAGCCGTAACCTCTCACAGGCTTCCAGATTTCCAAAATACAAAATTGCTTCGAGTCAGTCAGATCAGTATTGAAAGCGACTTCCTGGCCTCCATAGGCGATCGCTTACGCGGGGGGTTCGCCTAAAGATTTCTTGTTGAAAAAGAAAACAAAACAGTTATTCTTCTTTCACATCAGGCCAAACTTTAGCACCAAGATACGAAGGACACAACGCACATTTCCGAAATCGGTCTTGGTGTTTATCTTGAAACAATTCATATCGGAACTAATCAGACCATTCCAAAAGATGTTATTCGAGCCGTACTTGCACAAACGAGTCGCAAACTCGCAAAAAGTATTCTCTCGCCGGTTTTCGCCTATCAGAAAGACTCCTTGCTCAAAGACATTCTAGTCCCAATTCGTCCCCAAGTCTAAAACAATAGAAACTGGAGTTATTTGCGGTAAAGAAGGTGACAACTGTACAATCAATCATGATCACGTTTGTTTTCTTTAAGGTTCAGAGTTCAGTATAAAGAAGGTCGATTTGGCAGAAGCGGCGACGGTGAAATTATGTTGATCACACCCAGATACCCAACTAACAGTGCTTCTTGCCCGCCAAATTCCATCCCATCGGTCCCTTTGTATCGGTTTGATGACGATGCCGATGGACTGGAGCCTGGAATGTGCCTGGAAGCAAGCGACGTCGATAATCTAACTTGGTGCTGCTGTTCGTGCTGCCACGGTCATCAGCACTGCGGACTGTCTGGCTTCTGCTGTGGTACGTTCCCGCAACACTCCACCGTGAATCAGTTCTTCAGTTCCCGAATGTTTGCAGCTTATCACCGAGAGGGATACCGAGCATGCGTAGAAGCCGAAAAGGATGACTTTATGAAGAATTATGGGATTACAGACCAGCACTGCGAAGATGCCAGCCAAATCGTGTGAAAAGCTATAGACGGATAGATTGCAACCTAATGGTTTATTTTCAAGTTATATTTACTCTCGTCCTCAAAGCAAGACCAATGTTCTCATCCGGCTGTCAAAATCTAGCTTTGATAAAGAGGTTCTGTGTGATCTCGAAATGTTTCGTGAGTTAAAAATGAAGAAATACGCAATTAAAGAAAGTAACTTTTTGGACTGTAGAATGGGGGTATTCTGTCATATTCTGCGGCTTCTATAGCTCTGGTGTTGGAATACTGCTCAACAATAACTTCACTAGAGTCCAAGTATTGAAATTGTTCTCCGATCCAGAGGGAACCGAATGACTGAGATTTATCATAAATGATAGATATAATATCTCTTGAAGGCTAGAGAGTAGTTAAATTTCGGTAATAAACGTTTGAATTGTCGTATGATCTAGAAAGGATACCAAATGATTTTTGTTCAGCGGATGGGTTGAATCTAGAGTTACATTCTTCTCTATGTGTATATATTATAACGTTCACGCTGAGATTAACCAAAATTTCAAGAACTTACCAAGAACATGCCCAAAGTGAGAGTCAGTTAAGAACGTCTTAATTTTGCTTATTAGTTTTGTTGTTGTTGTTGTTGTGTTTTTTTTAGCGGTACTATGATCAAAAAATCAATTTTTTTTTTTCTTTGGATCTCACAACTATGTTAACTAAACACGAAGTGACCCAAGTTAAAAGCCTAATTTCAAAAAGACACTTGTTTATTTTAACTGCAGTTATCCTATTAAATGGTACGCCACTAGACCGCCATAACAAACTTGAAAATATTTAGAGGGCTGGATCGAGGAGAAAATGACGTTTGTATGTTAATGAATTAATATGCAGCACGGGAGTTTAAGCTATTGAGTAAATGACGTCACTTTTCCCTAGATCCAACCCTAGTTCCAGTCAGTCAGTTTTGAACCTGAGTAATGGCGGACCGTGAAATCCAAAACTTACACTTAAAGTAAACAGCCTTTGGATGAAAATCAAAGCTCAAAATTTTGCGAGGCAGGTGTTAAGAAAATACACTTTCAAAATCTGAAGAAAAATAGAATGTGATTTTTTTAATCATAGTACCACTTTGAGAGTAGTGTAAGTAAAATTAATTAATAAAAAAAATGTTTGAAAAACGAGTAGCAGTGTTTTATCGGGTTTAAAAACAGGAGGCGTCGCCGAATGTTTTTTTGAACCCGATAAATCACTTGCTGCGAGTTTTTTGAACGGCTTCATAAACATTCCACAAAAAGCGTGTCTCTTTTATCGATATTTTGATAGGCTGTTACGCTCATGAATTATTAATAAGTTTTTAAAAGAAATATAAAACTATAGTTAACCAGGACAATTTAAGTCGAATACTGAGGGACGTTGTTTTAACATCAGCAATGTAGTTTTCTTATTGCATAAAACACTGAAGAACAACTTAGTTTGTTGTCGAACTTAGTATACCACAAAACTTTAAACATCCAGGAAAGGAATATGAACGTTCAGGTTCAGTCCCAAATATAGACTTTCTTATGAAAAGGAGTGTGTTCACAGTATTTTAAAACCAGTTCATGACTTTTTGAGCGAAGTGTTTTGTTACGGTGGAATTTTTTTCATTTCATCCTATTTTGTAAATGAGTAAGTAAAGTAAGTGATTCATGATTAAAAAAATAGGGGTACCGATGATGTAAACAAGTAAAATTGATGTGGTTTTGCCATTCTTTTTCCGGCATGGAATTTTTTCCCCGGCGTTATTTTAACTAATGCTTGAAAAATATTAATGATTTAAGTCAAGTAGACTAGTGCACGACTGATAAAACAACGCGAATATCAGTCGTGCAGTAGTCTACTCGACTTTTATAAATATTTTTTAATCAATTTTGACTGATCACGATGTTCTGTGATCCAACGCTGTGCAAGACTTATCATCCACGGTTTTTGCAAAGGTTTTAAAACCTCAACTTCACTGATGCTCGAAGTAATGCGTGATATATTACAGTCGCGTTACCTGCGCAGTAACGTTGCGCACAAACAATTAGCGCGAACGTCCTTAAGGCTGGTTTACACTGCGACATAAGCCTAAGCATAACGAAGTTTACACTTTTTAATTAAGCATAAGAAAAGTGATACGCAAGCGCAATTAGCCACCGCCCCACCCCCACCCCCGACGAAGAAGGATTCTCTTCCTACTCCTACTCCTTCTGCTTCGTAGAAGAAGACGACAGCGTTAAGGGAGAGAATGAGAAATCAACATATTTCCGAAAGAGGCAAGAACGCATGCCGCAGAAATTCTGCTGTCCCTGGCAAGCACACAAGCCGCAGAAATTCTGGCACGCATGCCGCAGAAATTCTGGGTCCCATGTCAAGCACACATGTCGCAGAAATTGAGTAGCCACTGTCAAGCACGCATGCCGCAGAAATTCTGCGGTCCCTGGCAAGTACACATGCCTAGAAAATTCTGCGGCCCCTGGCAAGTACACAAGCCGCAGAAATTCTGGCACGCATGCCGCAGAAATTCTGGGTCCCATGTCAAGCACACATGTCGCAGAAATTGTGTAGCCACTGTCAAGCACGCATGCCGCAGAAATTATGCGGTCCCTGGGAAGCACACATGCCAAGGATAGCCGCAGAATTTCTGTGGCACCAGTTGAGGATGGCTGCAGAATTTTTGCTACACCAATCACTTTTAAGGTTTTGCAAGGAATATATATATATATATATGAATAATAAGACAAGTGGCTCTTGGTAGTCCATGTTAATCATTATTTTACTGCACTGTTATCCACAAACTAGGGTTCTTGCTCTTTTTCTCTGAATTCACCAGCTGTCCTCAAAAATTGCTGAATTCCTTCAAATTTGTAATCTATTCAGTCAAAATATACATAAAAACAGTAAAAAACCAACTTTGGACCACAAAATAGCTTGGAAGACGTTATTAAAAATAGTTTTCAATCGTACGGCCAAATTTCGAATCAGTCGGCTAACAAACCCAACCTTGTAAAGGGCCAATTTGTGATTTGGAAATAGGAAATATACCATCATAGACCTCTTTCACAATGGCGGCCAAATATAATATTCTCTGTTTTTATGCTAATAAGCCATTCTTGCCTCGCTACGAAGAGCAAATTTCAATACAATATTTGTTTCAGAATGAGGGCAGTAGGTCTAATTAACCTAAATACAAAAAATGTAAAGTCGTCACCATTTTATGTAATTGGTCAATGCCACGGTGTAGTTTTACCAATTGCTCGCCCCTACCCACTATGCAACTTAACGTTAACCCAGAAACGTCTAGAAACTTCACATTGATCAAAGCTTCGTGACAAGAAATGTCTGTCGCGCGAACATACATAATTACTTTGTTCGAGGAGAACAAAGTATGGGATTCGGCTCTGACTCTCCTTTTTTTGGAGGGAGGGGGGAGGGGGGTCATGATTTGGCTGCGCATGCGTAAGATTACTTTGCCTCGTAGACACATTTCTTAGCTAAAGCAGCGCAAGAAGGATTCCGAACTCGGTATCTCGTGATTCAGAGGCAATCGCGATGATTACTCAGCCACTACGTGACAGACTAGCGAGAAAATACGTATTAATTAACCCATTGATCCCTGGAGTGAGACTTAATAGATTTTACTCTGCCTAACGCCAGACGATTTTACTCGTCAATGGGAGGAGTCCTAGGGCGTTTGAGGTGTAAATGGGTTAAAAGAATTGTGTGCGTTACCGGGAACGCGTTTTTGTGTTTTCGTTGCACACAATATAATATGTGGTTATCGTATGACTCTGTAACACATCTTACCGGGCTAATTACATAATAGACCTTTTTTACCGATACGGCGGTCTGTTTTATCTTGGTTCTTTTTTTTTTTTTTTTGTCGAGGAAAAAGGCTGTTGTTTTACTAAGTGACTAATTCTTTCAGAAACACCCTGGATATATGGACGCTCGACAAAGCCATTCATAGTGGGTTTGGGCAGTTTGGTAGCCAATAAAAACTTAATGACTGCTCCCTCGGGAAACAGTTCATTTTGTTTCCCGAGAATCTCAATGTTTCCCTCGGCTACGCCTCGGGGGAAACAAAATGAACTGTTTTCCCGAGGGACCAGTCATTAAGTGATTTGTTATATAGCATAAAAAGAAAACGTGCAACGGCAACAGCAACAGCGGTCTTCGGTCTACATTCGCGGGTAAATGTGCACTGTTACCCTCTGATGTCATAGATTTTGCACTGTTGCCCGCTCAGAGACTTTTGGTGGGAAACGTTTTTATTGTTAGATGTCATGTGGCCTCAAAGTAACCAATAAGAGAGCGCGCTGCTGGGGGAAAAATGGAGGAAGGATAGTTATGTCCTCGGAGTACCGCTTTTACTCCTTGAGTTTCCCCTCGTTTTCCTTCACTCGTGGAGGGGATGTTTCTTTCTCGACCAAAAGTAGGATACTGAGAAAAAACAGATCACCCATCTTCTGGTGTGGAAAACTAAATTGACTGCAAACAGTGAAATTTCGTATACTAAGGCCACACAGAGAGACCATTAAAAAATCGGGTCTCAGAGCATAAAAAGACTGTGTCGATGTTTGATCCCAACTCTAAAGATGAGAACAATGTCCACGAATGTCACAATCAGATGAATTTTGATAACGTTAAAGTAGTGGAACATGAACCAAATTTCCACCAACGGCTCCTTCTTGAAGCTTAAATGATCGTTAAAGACACGAACGCTGGCAATGACCACATAGTCATACCGGAATCAGTTTGCAAATGTTTGACACGTGTTTAAATTTTAAAGACTCACGGCTCGAGCCATTCTCTATAGTAAGGCCCAAGTAAGCTACTCGCACAACGTTTCATTTTTCAACTTTAAATTACGCGGCGTACTAACATCAAGCGCTCTTATAACTGATTAAGGTTCAAGAGTTAGCCGAAACGTCTTAAGCAACAACAAAATATCGAGTCAGTGGCAAACACTACCTTAAATTAATTATGTCATCTCTACTGACTACAACTACTCCATATCATTATTTTTATTTTATTTCATTTTATTTTATTTTACGAATTCGCCCAAAAGGCAGGTAATATTACAATAGAACACAAAAACCGCTAGTAGGTTCTTCATAACAAACAAACTACATAAATAGTGTAAATACGAAAAAATCATGATAATTATTGAGTAAAATATTGTAGCATAACTATAAGACTAAAATACAACTGAGAAGGAAATCCGGTGGCTAAAAATCCTTCGAGCAAAGTGTAGGCTACCCGTAGCCTCTCGTTTAAGTAAAAAACTACAGACTAAGATAAACTTTGAAAAACTGTGAGGCTCGGTCCATGAACAGTTTTCAAAACCCTAATTGCAATCCATTTTAATCTTCTTCAATTTTCCACACCCCTTCCTCCTTTGCATTTGCCGTTTCATTCAAACCTTCCTTGTAAGGGTCATGCTGGTGCTGTTACTTTCTAAAAGTCGAGAATTTCCTATCTCGTCTTATAACTCGAGATGTCGACTTGTAAACTTAACCCCAAGTCAAGATCTCAGTTCTAAATCGAGATCTCGCATTGTAAGTACTGGTCGAGATCTCGCATTATAAGAGATTATAAGAGAGTATAAGAGATCTCGCATTATAAGACCAGTGGCAACAGTTCCGTTGATACATGTGAATGATTCAGGGATCCTCAGAGCCTCATACAAAAGATTAATCTCACCACTTCCAAATATAAACTCCGCTTTCAACTCTACCTCACTCATATCTCCAAGTGTTGCCTCTACACGGTCGTAATTATGCTCGTTTTTCCAAATTATGCTAATTAAAAATATATATGCTTTTCTAAAAACCGTTTCAAATAAGTGCAAAAATGCATTTTCTTAAATCAGAAACCGTTTATTCTAGTTAGCTATACATATCCTTCCTCTGAGAGGGCTGTATACAAAGGTATTCGATCGAATTGGATGGCATGCATAGCCGACCCCCTTTTGGAGCCTCCCCTGTGAGAGGTATTGGGACCGACATAGTTTGCCATGGGACCTTCGATTCCCGGGCACCCTAGTCCCAGGCCCCATTTCCGGGCTCAGTACACTGCAAAGTGACCTCTAATTGGGATTTGGGAATCAATGTGCCTGTCAAACTCAAAAAGGATTCGATAATTATCAAAATTTGCGAATTATGCAAGCAGTGCTGTTTTTTAAACGGGAAAATTATGCTAGCTTTCTCAAATCACGCCAAACACCATGCTAGCACAATCTATTCGAGCTCACTCATCAAGGGGAATCTCTTTCCCCTATACTTGGCCAAGGAGTCAACGCTTTCCAAGCCAGAGTAGATTTACTTATAGAACGCCCCCCTTGGGAGATTCAGCACGTTCACTGTTGTAAAAACCAATCAAATAAAAGCTATCTTAGCGTCAATGTAAATATGATACTTTTCGCGAAAAAACCTGTTCCTAAAAATAAAGATACTCGGGAAAGGGTTGACTGGAGGAATTAGTGGAGATAGAGGCCCCCTTGATGAACGTCTGGGGTTATAAAATATTTTGACTCTCACTTAACAAAAACGCACAATTCCGAGGTTGTTGCCCGCGCCGGTTGTTTTGCAACGATTGTTGAAGGGAATATCTAAATACATAAAGCACTTAATGTATTGTCCCTCGGGAAACTAGTTAGTTTTGTTTTCCCTCGAGATACGGATTAACATATGATAGCCAGATGAGAACACTGGCCTCGCTTTAAGGACGAGGGTACTAAATATAACTTGAAAATAACCCATTATGGTTCAATTTGTTTATCTATAGTTTCTCACACAATGTTGATGGTATCTTCGCTTTGCTGCTCTCTAATGCCATAATTCTTCATGAAGTCATCCTTTTCGGCTTCGACGCATGCTCGGTATCCCTCTCGGTGATAAGCTGCAAACATTCGGGAAGTGAAGAACTGATTCATGGTGGAGTGTTGCGGGAACGTACCACAGCAGAAGTCAGACAGTCCCCAGCACTGATGGCCATGGCAGCACGAACAGCAGCACCAAGTTAAATTATCGACGTCTTTTGCTTCCAGGCACATTCCAGGCGCCAGTCCATCGGCCTCGTCATTAAACGGATACAAAGGAACCGAGGGAATATGATTTGGTGGGCAAGAAACACTGTGAGATGGGTATCTGGGTGTGATCAACATAATTTCGCCGTCGCTGCTGCCGCCAAATTGACCTTCTTTGTACTGAACTTTGAACCTTAAAAAAAACCCGTGATTTATTGTAATAACGGTAACCGTATATCAATTAATGAACTCTATCAAGTCCTTTCAAGGGAACACACGAGCCCAACAAATTGATCTGCTCTCAGTTTAGTGGCTTCATAGCTCAATTGCTAGAGCACTGCACCAGCATCGCAGAGGGTCTTTGGTGCTACTTCCGTAACCACTAAAACGACATCAACGAAACAACAACAACTGTTAAATTTTCCAACTGGTACAACAACAAGTGCAGCCGAAACGTTAAACCAGGGGCTACCAGGATCAAATTCAACGAGTGCTCAGAACGAGTCTTAAAGCCCTGCCTCCCAACTGACCAGCCAAGATCTTAAGAGACCAGCCAATTTTGTTTATTTCTACTAAAACCGGTTTGCCTATTTCTATAAAACGGAATTGCCGAAGACTTGGGTGGTTGGAACCAGTTTAAACACTCGTAAGAGCCCTTCTCAGGAGCCTATCACCGGGAGCCTCCATCTCCCATATAAACCCTTGGAGACAACCTTTGCCCGTATATTTTTATTTTTAGACGTTCGAATTCCCGCGAATGCATTACGCAGTCAAGTCAGAACAAAGTTATTGTATTATGTCACAAGCAGTCACGCACCAGTAATCGCGTTCGTATCACAAAATATTCTAAAAATAAAAAGATACGGGCAAAGGTTGACTCAAGGATATAGTCTGGATGGAGGCTCCAGGTGATGGGCTCCTGACCTTCTCTAGTTATTAGAAGGGTTGTCACTACAACACTGTATAACGTAACAGAAATGTTATGGTACCATATGAAACACCAATTATTGCTTAATAAAATGCGTTGATTATTGTGACACGTTATAAGTCATCATGGCAACATAAATTTGAGATATAACGAAGTAAAGACGAATTATATATGGGTGTTATTGGAGAGCTTTCATGTTGTAATGGTAACATATTACGTCTCAATAATAGGTGAATTTTGTTGAGCAATAATTGATGTTTCGTATGGTATTATAACATTGCTATTACATGATACAGTGTTGTAGTGATAACCCTTCTAATAAGAAGGTCTCTTAAAACCGTGAGTGAAACTGGTTCCAGCCACTTTAAAACAAATTATTCAAAATTCAGATAATAATTAAAATACATGTACAAACTTGAAAAAGCGTGGCAGTTTTCCTTCCTTTGGCTCTTGAAACGCGTCGAACAGGAACGAAATAACATCCCCACCGTCCTTACTCAGAAAAGAGCAGTCCAAGTTGGTTCTAGCGAGCATCAACGCGTTCAAAAGGGAGTCACCATAATGCTTATCGCCTTCTTTGTGGCCTCCGTCGACTATAACGATCTTCTTCAAGCGCTTCTTTAGCAAAGGCAATAACGCGAGATTTTCCACATGACCACCGTCACTAAGAAGCAGTATTGGCGGCGGCATTGGCCCAGTGTTGTTCCTAGAAAAGGTTTCCCTCACAAACTGCACAAATGAGATATGAACGATGAACCACCTGAGACAAAAGGAAAGCAAAATTCGAGCAATTTCAGAAATTTTGCAACACCAAATTTAAGGTTTTGACGACAACGTGACCGTACAGTAAGAATCTCTATTTATTCTCTATTTTTTGTTTGTAACCGCTTGTACCAATATATTTTTAGGACACCTCGTCCCATTTTGCTACTCGAACGAGATGGAATAATCGCGAAAAACAAACGACAGAGCAAGGTCATATTCTGAGGTGACGTTTTCGTCGACTTCACTATTGTTGATCTCAAATTCCTTATTGTGACTGGACTATAACATGCCTTAAGTTGAGGACTGTAAACACGTTGATGTGCGGAATGTAAGATGCTTTACCCTATGGAATAAATTCAAATTTACAGAGGATCTTGCCCAGAAAACGAGACCATGGAACAGTGAACCAGGCATTGGCCCAACTGGGAATTTCTTTTTTCCCAGATAGCGATTGTTGACATTGCATATTGTAAAAAGAATTATCGCAGACAAGGAAAAATTACTGAATACTGATTACGTGAAAGGAAGGGCGTTTTTTCTTAATCACGAGAGTACTTCTGATAATCAAAAGGACATGATTACTTGATCCTGATTGGTTAATAGTTGCTTATCCAGAGCTTCTTCCAGATTCTGACTCTGATTGAACTGCATTTTGTCCACATAAAAAATACATTTTGAGCGTAATTCTGTTGTCAGCAACGATTTATTAAATTAAACTTTAACTGAATGAAAGTGTGTTAAGCTGATTGTCATTTGTCGTGGCATTGAGCGAACGTCTCAATAATTTTACCCTTAGCTTATGTGATAAACATGAAATCGCAATGTGCCCTTGTGCAATTAAGGATTAATTTCACGTGTAATTTCAAAGTAAACCTTTAAGAATACGAGTCAAATTAATTCTTAATTGCTCTCAGGCCCGTGCCATTATTACGTTTACTAATCGTAAGAAACATGAGAACGTTCAGTCTCAACTCCAAAATAAGACCTTCGTCAGCACAAAAAGAGAGTCTATTAACAGAGTTGCAAGTCCGTTACCAATCGTTTTGCTACAAATATAAAGAGCATAAAATGAGAAATGACTGTACTCCACAGGGACAGGCAAGGTGTACTAATCAGTTCGTTCGCTTTTACCTTGCTAATTTTTCGCGCCAGCCTGGGTTCCTACTTCCTGTACGGATGAATGCGATCAACGCGAGGACAAAGTGTATAACAATGAAGCAAATAACGGCAACTTTGGATGTGAAGTCAGAGTCTGCTACACCAAAGTGTACTATCGGCGGCACACAGATCAGAGGAAGAGCACGAAAAATATCAATGACAAACGGCAGAACCTAAGAAAGTTACAGGAGAAATTAGGCAAAGTTATGACATAAGAAGTAGTAGTAGTAGTAGTGGTGGTGGTGGTGGTGGTGGTGGTGGTGGTGGTGGTGGTGGTAGTAGTAGTAGTAGTAGTAGTAGTAGTAGTAGTAGTAGTAGTAGTGGGATGGTCATCGTCTAAATTGATTACGAAGAACCATACCTGCCAAATGAAAGTTTCTTTTCTCACAGATTGAATGTTGCTTATCATCCTAGTGCCCATATTTAGACCAATGAGTGTGTGGAAACGACTGAGGCTCATTTCGGGAGAATTGTCGTATTTTCCCATGTAAGAAGACAGTGCGGCCGCCGATGTAGCCATAGCATTCGATAATTTGATATCCTCTGGTTCTATCTTTCCTCTGAAGTGATCCTGCCCAGGTTTGCTGTCTACACGCTCGATCGATGTGGGTGAAACTGTCAACAGGTCATAGTTTTTTTCAGAGCTTTCATTTCTTTTCCATCGGTTGACTGTGATGTTTGATATGTACTCTGGTTTTGTGCCCTTAAGATCTTCAACGATTAGTGCTCTTTTTGGCACCACGCCTTCATTTGCAAGTACAACGTGGTCAGGGCTTCTATGTCGAGATTTACAAAGAGCAGATATCCAAAGTGGGCAGACATCACTCCAACCGATTCCTGAACATCCGTTGTTTCCAAGGCCACTCGGATGGTAAAACGCCTTCTGAAGCCTCCACTTGGAAAAAAACACGCATATTCCAATGGTATGGTATTGTCCAGTTTGATATTCTGTTCCCCTCCCCCGACTACTTCAGATTTTATTAAAAAGATATCCAGGTGGGAATAATGTGACATTTCCTGAAAAAGCAACATTTTTCTTTTGACTCGTTCTTCATTCTTCATGTTTCGGTCGTACTGTTAATGTTACACATTGACTTGTTACATGATCTATAAAGATCTTTAGTACAACTTCTTGAAGTCCCTTATTTTCGCTGGCATCTCTGGGTCATGTTCATATAAGTTTCGGTCGCGAAAAAATAAAATGATCGAAGGTGAGTAGGGGATATGGTTGGCAGGGATCTGTGAATTTCAAAACCGAAGGCGCGAGTGCAGTGCACCATTGGTAAGAAATTATGGTAACCCATCTGTGTGAGAATAATTGGTTTTGGTCACCGTACGACTTTCTACCCTGCACCCAGCCATGTATGCCAATGTGTTCAGTATCAGGTGACCATATCGCGGGCTCAAGTTTAGAATGAATACTTATCTATTTGTCTTCAGCTAAATTACAGCGTACATCTTCGATATTGGACATCTCTTTTATGGTCAATTGACACCTGACAAAGCACAAAGCAAAGTATCCACTGACCATTACATGACCATATCGCGGGCTCAAGTTTAGAGCTCAGCGAAGTTGACTGCTGACCAGGTAGTGGGTTATCATTTCTTGTTGTACCGTATCCGTCAATTCCGTTAAAACCTTGTTATCTTTAGGGAGGTATCAAATCACACGCCATAAACTATTCAAATTGTAACGTCTTTGTTAATCGTAGTCATTGCTTGTAAAACCCTAAGGCTGTGCCTTTCGAAATATTGGCTTTTTTCAATATATTCCTTCACCGTTATACCAGCCTTGCTCTTTTTAACTGTTGATTTGATCGCAGGCTAAAGAAAGGTTAAATTATTGTAAGAACAAATAATCCGGGAGCTCCGCTTTTAGGCTTGGCTAAATCTATATATTATCATTTATAACCACCTCATCCTAGTCGTCTTACCTGTTGTAAACATGGGTGAGTCTCGAACATAACGCATATAAAAAAGGAACAACCCACAAGACAAAGCCAGAAGCGAAAAGTAAACGGGTAAAGAGTTTATCAGAATACACAACACCAAATGCAGGGGCTTCATATACCCTCCAGTAGATCACATACGAAAAAAAATAAACCATCAATACATGAGTTGTTACATTACGGAGCAGAGGCAGGAAAAACCACACAAAAATGCCAACAGCCACAGCGAGATACTGCGACCAAAGCGGAATGTCACGAACAACATCGTGCAAAGCGAATGGTACGAATGTAAGAACCAAGAAAGCGCCAAATGTAGCGCAACTAAAACTAAGGAGAGTAGAGTACTGCCGTAGGAACTTTTTGTTGGACAATACGAAAAATATGGCGGTGAGGAGAAACAAAACAGAGAAGAGAATTATACGTCCAGAACTCGGGCTTGCTTTACATCTCTGCCGTAGCTCTTTAATGGTTGCATTTTTATTAGCCTGCGGAATATGGCTTTCAGAATATTTTGCAGCAACAATAGCATCGCACTCTCTTTCGTCTCGCAGGTAATTTCCAAACATCAGGTCGATCATGAAGGCTATTGGGCATGCGTACGAACCCCTCGAGGTGATTGGCCCAATGAAATTGACCAATAGAATGAGGCCCAATATGGTCACTGTATCTAGGATTCCATCCAGTGGACTGTGCCAGTTGCAAAAGTACCCAGCTCTTTCTTTCATGCGCTTGAAAAACTTGTCATGCCATTTCTCTTGGTCTTCAGTTTCATTTTCGATGGAACTGCTCCTCCTTTCTTCTCTGTATTTCCAATCTAGGAACGCAGTGCCTGTGTAACCGCCTCCTGACACACAACTCAAGTAGTCCACTTCCACATTTCGTTCTAACAATCTGCGCAAGACTCCAGAACTGAATGCCGCTGACCGGATGCCACCACCGGAAAAAGCCAAACCAGTTTGTGTTGGGTTCACATCAGCCATATTTGCTTAAAAAGAAAAAAATAATAAAATAAAAGAGACTTTTGAAAATCTTCGGATATTATTTTAATCATACATTTATGTCATAAGCTGAATTGTAGGCATGTTTTGCCCCGTTCTCATTTGTGATCTATTGGAGGACCGAAGAACAGATGATGTCCTATATTTTGTTTCTTTATTATATAAAGCAAAGATAATTCATTTTACCGAGAAGGCGTACAAATTGAGATAAAAACATATGTGATATTCCAATTTAATATGAATATTGCAATTATCCAACCGTAGGCCGAGTGTGACCTCATTCGAAATATCGATTATTCATTGGTTTATCAGTTTATTCGGAGTTCACATATGAAACTTGGCGCCTTCTTGTGGCTTCCTTCACTCACGGTTGTGTCCGTCATGGTTTTCGTCGAATGTTTGGTCGCAAACTTTTGTTAAAGGCGTCAATGGACGGCAAATAATGCAGATGCAGGAAGTACAGATACCTTCAAATGAAAGCCTACTGCGTATTTCAGCTGTGTAGTTGCTAGGCTTTTGCAGCTTCCAGATTATCGTCACGCATCACACTCCCTTTGCCATGGCCAGTTGCGAAGGCAATCATTGTTCCATATGTCTTGAAGTGGAATTTTCCAAACAACCCAGTTGGATATCTTAAGTTCTCTTGTTATATCGCCTGTTCAGTAACCTGGGTCATATAAATGCAGACGTTTTTCTCTTATATGAATAGGAAGCCCTTTTCCAGGTGAGAAAGGTGAGCACATTTCTGGGGCCATCACAGCTACATTACGTCAACCGCAACTCACGTGAAAAATAAACCATTCAACAATCGATACCTCAAATAAAGTCACACTCGGGCTACGGATGGATGGATATAATATTCAAATTAAACTTGAAAGTTTGAAACTAATAATGCAGCCGTTTAGTTAATCATAACTATTCTCACACAATAAGCGTAATGCCCTGAGTATTTTGACTATAATTGCCAAAGTTATTTGAAACCATGACAATTTATGTATCCCTCTTTTTAACGTGTGGCATGCGAGCGTTGTTGTCAGGAGCTTACGCAAAATAGGAATTTAAGCGAGCAAGAAAAACTTTAAACTAATGCGAGGCTTGTTGTGACCTTCCTATACGATCGAACAAAAGGACTTTTCACAGGGCTACTTATATATTCACATACGACGACATGAAGGTAGCCTGCGAACGCGGTGAAACCACCGGCCCGGAAATACGTGTGCATTCGAGGGCTAACATGAATGCCGTTCCACACAAAGTGCATTAGGACGTTGCAATGCTGGAGAAATAACCCATATAACGGGGACGTTTGCGTTTAGACTATCAGTAACAAATACAATTGTATGTGTCTACCTTATTCTTTGTGTACTATATACGCCTTAGGCAAAATTAGAGTCGTTTGTATGCATGACCGGAATTTTATAAGGTGAAATATAATTTGAGCAACTTTCATTCCGTCGTAACTGTATCGACTTAAAAACACAAAATGAAATAGCACTAGCCAGTGAATGACACAGTTAATAATTAATTTCGTGGGATGCCTGTGGCAGGCAGCTACGGTAACAATTCGAAGCTGTTCCTTTTTACTGGGTTGCCAGTATGGCAAAACCCAGTCGGAATCTGTCTTTAATTTCGTCGTTTTTTTATTTTTTTCCGTGTCGGTAAAAGTCTTGCCTGTCACTCTCCTGGTAAGTGGTGTCTTTGTGCATAGAGCCTTCTGCGCGTATTTTCTTAGGATCGAGAGGGTAGTGGAACTGCGTAGATTTCTCTGGTGGACACAGTAGAATCATTAACTTAGCCTGCAATGGCGTCGAAAGTCATGTAAAACGCGAATGGCGTTTTAGTGGATCCTTAAACAAAATATACCCTTATGGAGCTCAATGATGGAAAGTCAGTTGGATACACTAGGCAGGCGGTGAAATACCACCACCTGGAATCTCAAAAGCGACGAGTAATGGACTTCGACAACAATCTATCGCCCGTCGAGCCGAAATGAAAGTGAGCTGTATTTTTACCTGAAGTACATGGTAATTTGACACGATTGAGGTTCTTGTTTTCATGCACGCAATGAAATAGGAAGAGGTTTTCGCCTCTAAGAGCAAATATGTTGTTTGTTTCAATAATTTTTTTGCTGGAAAAGGGTTGTGTGGTATTTTCGGGCCTTTGTGAATTATAATATGTTGTGTATTGAATTTTCGAGCTTAAGGTTGAAATGTGATATGGGAGAAGTTTTTTAGTATTGCTCTGTAAGCAGGAAGGGTTCACAGGCCTGTTGGAAGCGTGCTTGAGTTTCAACAAAATGAGCCCCAAAATCAGTGAAAAATTGTGACGCAGATGAATAATAAAGTAGCTGCTATTTCCAAAATGATGGAATTACCTGGTGATAAATAACCTCGTCTTGGAGAGTAAAATTTTGACTTTGCAGAAACAATGGTGGGCGATTGTGATCTTTGTTTTGCATTCGCTCATTTATTGTCAAACTTTATAACACTTAACAGAAAACGAAACTTACGAAAACCCGGTATCTTGCCATCATTTGACACAGATGCTTCACTGTTTGGCAAGTAAACATGCCGCGGTAACTTAATCACGGCGCCCGCTGAATTCCGGCGACGTCACTTTCGATTTTGCGATTTATTTGTGCAGCCAAAACGTACAATAACAAAATTGAACGTAGCAAAAATCTGCCAAAATGTTTATCGCTGATCGTAACTGTTTATATTCTATATTCACGGTTCAAAATTAATGTTGTTTTCGGTCCGATGTTTCTATTTTATGAGGGGTATATTGTTTTGGTCTCCCATCCAAACGCTAACCCCGCCGAACAGGGCTTGACTTCAGTGAACTTCGGTATTACAAAGCTCTCAGATGCTCAGAGGGCACGATTAAACTTGTTGTGAAAAGAAATTTATCAAACTGTCAGCCCAGAAGCCAATGTTTCTCGCTTCCCATATATTTTCTTCAATCTTTCTGGGTTCAGTGCTTTGCTAGTAACCACATGTCTTCTGAGACTATTTACCCAAGACTTCTACCATGGCACTACAATGATAGACAATACCAAAACAATATCGTGCACTGTTAGAGCTACATATTATGCAAGGACAGATCTGTTTCGTCGTACGAACGTGTGAGGACCTGTGAGCCAAAGGGCCTCTTCTGGTATGACTTCTTAATGACCCCTCCCCCAACTTGAAAAAAATTGTCTGGAACAGTTCACGTACCACAGGCAACCCAGTGTACCCTCACGGAGGGTCTAGTTCATTGTAGTCACAAATGTGCATATCCCCCGGATATTGAATTAACCTCCGGAAAGCGAGGATCCGGGGAAATAATCACAACTTCGTATGGTAATTTATTTATCCAACTTGTTCGTAGTCACAAATTTGCCCCACGGATATTAAATTACGCCCCCGCTCGGGGAGTCCAATTTTATTCCTTTCAGCATTTCCAAACTCCCGTACGGCGATTGCAAATCATTTTCTTCTCCCAACTCTCTTTATCATTCTGAGCGCTCTATGCTTACAATACAAGACGCCTGGAGGCGTTTACGTGGGATAGGTCGAGGTAAGCTTATTAATTAATTAATTAAAACTCATTTTCACTGCGTCCCGATTCCAGCAATTTTTTTTCCAAACTATTCACGTAAAATACTATTTCTCGTTAAGCGTTGCATCTTTTATGTCCAAATAACCGCTCAAAATAAAGATTTATAAGCCATCTATCCGTAGATATTTTTCCATAATCTAACATTCTCTATCAAAATTTGCACAACAAACAAAACACAAAAATAGCAACCCATGCAACAAATTTAGTCGCATTTATCTCTTCGTCGAATTTTCACACAGGAATTTTTAGCTATTGTGAAAAATCTTTCTCTATTCGTTGGCAATCTTCCTTTCAAATTTCAGCGAAATCGACCGGTCCGCGAATATTGTTTTTTTAATGACATGTCAAAAGGCCAAGTGGATTTATTACATAATCGGGCAAGTTTGGGCGATCATGGTTCATTTATTTCACACTATTTACATAACATTAACATAGAAAGAAAAGTATAGTCACAACACATGGTTACAAGATAAAATAATTACAGTACAGGTTATAAAATGTGTGTGGTGGTCAAAGTAGCGAAGGCTTTCTAGTTGACCACCACAAGTTCAAGTTGCGCGTGTGACGCGTTATAAATATTTGTTCACAAAATGTTTCCGAATAGTCAAGTATAACAAAAGAAGACAAGAACATCATTCTAAAAGCTTATTCTAGACAAAAAAATAGGTTCTGGAGGTAGATTTGAGAGTGGAAATCAGGTTTACGGCCGACGGTCCACGAGACCGCATGGAACATTTAATTAATAAAACACAACAGAAAGACGCTAACCTCATTTTGACATGAAAATCCTTTACTATTGCCATAAAAAAACTGTCCAGATATCTTCGCTAGGCTCTAAAGAAGCTCTCTATGTATCTTTTTTTCCGTGATTCCAACTAAATTTTCTTGGATTTCATCAATCGAAAACGTGAAAAGAACACTAGGAAAAAGTCTTTAACAACCAAATACAAAAAGAAATCAACTATGAAAAAAATGATTATTTGTCTTCGTTACTGGGAGTTTGCGATCCCAGGGTTTTCTATGGTAGTAGCCAAAACGCGGGGCCGAGTCCGGGGCCGGGGCCGGGGCCTTGGTCGGGTTCGGTTTTTCACTCACCCGAATCAAAATGCGAGTGCTTAACGAGGGTTTGGCGTCGTTTCATCTAAAATTGGAAGACCTTAGACAGCAATGACCAGAACTAGGTTGTTGACCAGCGGTTTTCGTTGAAAAAATGGTTTGCCGGGAGTGCTTAGTCTCGCGGGCTCAGAAAATCTGGTTGTAGTCACTGTTATTTAAGCTTTTTCTCCAAAATTGAACGCACCGTGAAAACATATGGCTGTTACTCTTCTGCCATTGCTGATCATATGACCCAAACAGGCCACATGGGATCACTTTGACATTTTAGCCACTGGACAGTCTGATATACATTGTAAAATTAGGGAAACCTTGTTGATTCGCGAGTTAAAACCAGTGCTTAATGAAAATGTTGGCAGTGAGAAACTTCTTCTCTAATAGCCATTTATATTTTTTCAAGCAGGTTTAACTAGGTCTGTTTATTTTCATTGTCATTACTTTCCTTATTTGGTATTAGTCTTCATGTTTAAATTCAATTGTACTTTAGGTAACCGTTACTTCTGAAGATGTATGTTGGAGCATACGAAACATCAAGTTCATAAAAAAGTTTAATAACATGCATTATCTCGTTATGCATGTTTATTACCGCAGTTTGTTTGTTATTTTTATCTCTTCTTTGTTTAGAGTCTAGTGGGAAAATACGTCGTCTACATATCGTTTTCAAACGAACGGTTTTAGTGCGCTTTGGCTTAAAAAGTCTGATTCAACCTTAGCCATGAAGATATTGGCAAAGGCGACCGCCATTTTTGTACTCATGTCTGTTCCATGGGTTTGTAGGTAGTTTTGACCACGTGACCTTTTTCCTCACCTTTTGTAACGTCTGCTTTTTGCAGTTTGACCTGAAGTGTTTTCAAGCTAATTAGGAATGTTAGGAAGAAAAGTATTCTTGTTGATGATCGTATACATCAGCATAAAGAACATATGAAAAGATTCGATTACTGCTAATAATGGACAATCACGAATCATTTCGGTTTCAAAACTGTGATTGCTAATGCTACTATTAAGGTCAACTGGATCACGAGGGTTGGTGGAAAAGACTAACAAGGCGTACCCTAAGTCAACTGTAGTTGTAATTGTCGACGAGGTTTGGACATCATGTTGTAACGTCATGACCGGGACCCGGATTGGCCGATAAAAACGTTCGGGATTTCGGGATTAAGGCAAAATCTTGGTCGGGATGGCGGGATTGAAGAATCCTGTTGGGGACCCTCTGTACAGGCAAGGGCATGATGGTATCACTCCACTTTAAGTTTCAGAATCTTTCAGGGTTTCTTATCATGGGAATTGTAATCTTATCCCAGTGTGGTTACCAAATTCAAGCTATGTGGAACATGAATGAATAGGTCAACTTGACATCATCATCAAATGACTAATGTACCGTACAAAAACCTAACATTTGAAATAAAGTCTTGTTAAATAAATGTAACAAATATCAGTTCCATTAACTGTGTTCATAAAACCCCAACGAAGTCTAAGCTTCATTAATTTATAATTAAGTGTAATTTGGTATTTTAACTAAGCACAAGTATGTTATACCCGATTGCAGGGCAATATTTCTTAAATAAAAGAACCATTGACCTAGAATAGATCTGTTCCTGTTGTTATGAACATTCGAAAAAAGGGCAAAATACCACCATCTGCAGTTTAAAATGGAATGCTGTTTCCAGTGAAACCAGATTTTTTCGATTTGAATAAGTGTAGGCTTTTGTCACCGAGGTTGGCCTTGCAGAAGGTTCTTCAAGTCCCAAGAGGAAACCAGGGGAAGATAA
The DNA here is from genome assembly GCF_036669935.1 of Montipora foliosa. Lineage (NCBI taxonomy): Eukaryota > Metazoa > Cnidaria > Anthozoa > Scleractinia > Acroporidae > Montipora > Montipora foliosa. Next base: position 41,950,398 of record NC_090880.1, on the reverse strand, counting down.
AATGATATGTTGTAAATGTTCCAGCAGACGACAAGCTAAATGTAGAAAAGCCGGCGTGTGAGATCTAAGCAACGAAGATGAACGTATAACTTGATAAAAAACGATCTTCGACAACGTATTGCACCCATATCAATACAAAATGGCCGCGTTCTGAAGCAAATGTAACTTAGCCGAGCGTAGACTGGAAACTATCCTCGACCTCGTTCCCAGGTCCCTAAGCTCCCAGTAAACCACATGACAAGCGCTCTTTTCACCTTGATAAATCCCACCCGCCCGGAATAAATAACTTGAGGCGCTTTCCATTAAACACAAAATACCGGTAATTTCAGTTGGTACATCAAATGGAACGGACCATTTCGGTTTGGTCCGACCGGAATATTCGGGACCAGCTTTGAAAGTGTTCCACTTTGACCGGTAGGACCAAAATGGAGCGTTACATCTGACAGAATTCTTGTTTCAAGACCCACTCTTCTGTCTCGTGCTCATAGCAAGCTCCATAGTTGGCTCAAAACTCGTGCTAGCGTGCGGTGACTTTGGGCGGGTTTGATCAACCGGAAACGGTACCGTTCCATTCGGCAAACGGAATTTCCGAAATTTCAAACGGGAAAGGTTTGTCGAATGGTAAGCGCCCTTGGATCATGACATTGAGTGGTTAAACGTCGTGTAAGCCCCAAAAAAGTGAAATCAAGTTAAAAACTTGGTCGGTCGACGGTCAACAAGGCGGTCTTTTCTTTAGCTCCAGCATTTTTGTCGACGCTGTGAGCTATACCTGACCACATCTATGTAATAGGATACCTTTATAAATTAATTAAAGATGTAGATGATGTAGATCATAGTCACGGGGACTTCGCCGTGGTCGTCCATCCAAATTACTAGCCCCATCCGAACGGGCTTAATTTTAGTAGACACTTAGCCTAACATCAAAATTCATGGTATGTGATAGGTGAAGTCAATGACATTAGACAACAAAAAATAAATCCATTCCTCCCAGTACAGGAATCAAAAACGCAAAAAGAACATCACAAAAAATGCCCTAAACAACCAAATACAAAAAATAAATCAAATACATACTCTATTTTGTTTTATTAACAAACCAAAGCAAACGATTAAGGCGGCCGTTCTCAAATCAGTATTCAAAAGAACTCTCACCTTTTTATCCTGAGATTCCTCAAAGTCGGAGCTTTTGGAAAAGTAAATTCTGATAATATTGCTGTGCTGTTTGTATCCCGTACCCCTAAATATCCTGTATCCCGTTAATTCCTTCGGTTTGTAGCACTTCAATACCAGTTCCAGTTTAAATATCCCGTATTCCGTTAAATCCCCCCACCCCCCCAAATATCCCATATCCCTATAATGTTTTACCGAAATATCCCGTATCCTGATAACCCCTAATAGGGCCTCGTTGTTTCCATTGGCAAATTTAGTAGCATTAATAACTAGTAATAGTTTTCAACACATCTGCCCCCGCCTAAGACAATATGGATGGCATTTGAGGTGTTTTCCAATTAATTTGTGCTGCACATTGTGATGTCTTCATATTATGCTACATGTAATTAGGTAGGTGAATGCAGGTGAAAGATGCAAGGGAAGAATGGGAAACAACAAACAACATTTATTTTCAATTTCCATCAACGCTTATTTGATACGCTATCATGATCAATTGAAAAGCAATTTAAATAATTATGGAAAATGCCTTAAATATATGATAGTAAAACAGGAGCAGGAACATTAGTTAGAAGGCAAAATTTCGTGGTCAGTCCAATCATTTTTGATGATGAACTGAGTGTGGCTGGTGCATCCAGTTATACGCAAGTTTGATTCAATTCTTTCCCAACGACTAACTTAGTTTACCTTTAAAGTTTCCTTTCGAAACGTTCAACATAAAGGCTCCAACTTCCTTCCTCCCCTGTTGAGTTCTATCTTATTCTCGTGCAAATTGCAAGATTCTAATTTTTAGGTTTATTTTTTGTGCAACGACGTCTTGAAAATTATCTACCGATGGTATCTAACAGATAGATCCGAGTATATCTTTTTTGAAGCCATAAAATTAACAAATTAAAATGTTAGAAATAAGTGCAGAACGAGCTGAAATTGATCAGCTTCCGCTTGTTTTCCTAAGGTTTTTCCGTTGCTGTGAATTTAGCCAGGAAAAGATCGGGGGACGACAGAGAAAAATGGCAAAACACCTTACCTGTCATTGATGATTTGTTACGGCTGTGAATAATCTCCTCAGCTTTCAGTTACGATCCCGCTTAAATGGAACACGATTACATCAAAGACAAGGACAGTGATCTGACCGTGGAAAGAACGTTTTGGTCATGAAAAAAACTAACAAGTGGTTGAAATAGTCTCATTCGGGTGAAAGCCGGATATGACGTACGGGAAGGAACATCATTCCATCACTGGCGCAAGGTAGAAGCACTGTGAGCAAACAGGAACGTATCCCATTGTCGATTTATTACCTTTTGTTCAAAAGATTTAATAGATGGAAGTACCTCTTGAGTTCCACAAGTAATTGGAAATATTGCTCATAAGCTTACCTCGATAAGCAGCGAGCCGAAATGCCTTGTTGACAGTCCTAATGAGGACTTTACGATCTACGACCGGGAGGTCGACAAAAACGTAACCTCAAAATATCACTTGGCACTATCGTAAGTGTTTCGCGATTATTTCATCTCGCTTATGCCTTACAATCCTAAAAATGAGTTTGTACGAGCGGTTTCGCAGTAAAAGCACAGAACTGACGAGAAATTCACAATTGCATGCTTGTGTTGACGCAAAACCTCAAATTTAGTGATGTGCAGAATACCGCAAAAAATATATGCAGCTAAATGCGTGCTGCATGTGCTGCGGCACGATTATTTTTCCTCTTTTAACATTGTTGTTTTGTGGCCTTCTTGTTGACGATCGCGTTGTAGATATTAATTAAAGTCGGTAATATGTCTGTTAGAACTTCTGTTGATTCATATTTTTTCCACGGGTGCAAAAGAGACCACTAAACTAATATGGCACGGAAAGGTACTCTCCATTCGTCCCTTGTAGCAACAGTTCTCCCTCCCCTTTCAGCGCTTGCTACGCAGGCTACCATTATGAAGTTTAAAGAGCATAGTTGAGCTGATCTGTTGCTTCTGTTAAGACTGATATTCCTCATTTCAAAAATTTCGGATACACAAAACAGCAATCATGACTTGAACAACCTTCGTAAATAGATTTGCAATACGGAATAAACTGTATTTGAAAAGTGTTAGATGGGTTTGTTCAAATCCGTATAGATATGGAACCTTGGCTAAATTTTACTAATAAATATATGCAAGGTGAACTTGACATTTTTGCCCAACTCTTTCAAGTTCCTGTTAGTACATGTAGTATGAAAAGTAACCGGTTCCACGGCCGGCTGATAAAGTGGATTTTGCCGGGATCTGCAGAATGAGCAAATGAGGAAAAGTGTTAGAAGGGAAGGTATGACACAAATAGACTATATTTTCCACTCTTTCACGGATTATCATAGTTGTTCCGCAAAGGCTACCTATAAGTCACCTATTGTGACAACCAGATATCTATTGGCTGTCGAAACAAAGTTTCTTTTGTTCTATGGTTGGCAAAATTTAAATCTCAAAATAATAATGTTCATAAACAGCGAATATCGCTGTTACATGCATAATAACACGCAAACAGGTCAAACTTCATGTAAATGAAGCGGCCCTTTTGAAATGGATCTTATCGTTCCTATTTATAACATAAGGATTTTGTGTGTTTCGTTTTTTTTTTTTTTACTTCTTTATGTATTTATTTTTTGCTATTAAATGCAATTTAGAAGGGGTGAGGAGAGTGAAATGTCAACGGCTATGTTGTTTGTTTTTCACTGCGGCAGATAATTCAAATAAAGGATAGGCAATTTACATGAGTAATAACCTTTGGACCGTTGACTCTTTCACTCAATCACTGAGGTGGAACCATTATGTCCGACCAATAACCAGGTGATTTGGTGACATAATTCGGAGGACTGGGGAGAAAAATTTTAAAGCCGTATCCCACAACCGCGCGCGGCCTTATTTTTGAATTCAACATGGCAGAGGCGAAGTTAGAGATCGTCGGGTTTACTTGAACGTTCATTCAGTAACAGGCAATGTGGTAGACACGCAATTATCTGTTGAGTTTTGGCGTTGGAAATACTGCAGGCAGTTTGGAAACAACACCTAAGGCTGCGCGCGGTTGTGGGGTACGCCGTTAAAATTTTTTTTCCCAGTCCTCCAAATTACGTCACCAGATCACCTGTCTCGTGTGAGTCGGACTTCAGTCGGCAAGGATCAAAGCATCCACGTGATGGGTCGGGACAAGAGCTTAATCCCTTGTGTGGACCTTCCAGGGATTTTGAGGAATATGGGAACATGGCTAATTTGAACTGGGAAACAGGGGGACAAAGACAAAATATCTTTGGGAACAAGGAAACATAAACTCTGAGAACAAGTTTGGAGGTATTTTGGGAACAAGGGAACAAGGACTCTCTTTAGAATGCCTCCCTGGTGGACGTTTTGATAAAGAACAACTGAAAGAAGAAATCAAATGAATGCATACCGACATCATCTTTCAAATTGATTGAGACATATGCACAAGTTTATGGCACTTGAAATTATACGTCTGATAATTATTTGCCTTTATGATATGCATAGCAAAAATTATGCACCATTCTTGAGTGCGTCAAGTGAGTATTGCTCAGTTAAGTGAGATTTCCAATGTCCATTGTTCAGTCCCCTCAATCTTGCAACAAGGGATGCCATGTACCATTACTTTGTAACGTTACCAAGGGCCGCAACGCACACGGTGGCTGTACAGACACTAAAAGCCCCAAACCATACAATTTTCTTCCAAAATGGTAGCCATTTAGATATTCTTTTGTTTTTATTCAAATTACATCTTGATGCCTCGTTCAAGGAAAAATATTCTGTTAAATTTTAAGCTTAAAAACGAGGCATCAAAGGCTAATTTGAAAAAAAGAAAAGAATATTTAAATGGTGGCCATTTTGGAAAAAGGTTTATTGACCGTCACAACTGGTTGCATACTTACAAAGAGATTGTGAACTGGTACCAACGCCATGACCTCATGAAATGCTGTTTGAGCATACCCTTTCTACGACATAACGGCCTTATTCACACTATAGCTAGAAGACGACTAATGCGACCAATTGTCCAGTTTCGAATTCTCCGCTCATTCTAAGAAACCGCTGGATTTTGGTCTAGCCGGTGCAATTTCTGCACCAGGACGAGGCTAACCCTGTATACCCTTTTTGCTTCCGTCCTTTTTGCTTTCGCTTAAACTGCGCTACGAGTCGAACAAATCTTAGAAAATGGACCAAGAGAAAGGTAAAGAGAGCAAGAAAAGGAAACACCGAAGCCGTGGAAAGGAGTGTGCAGCAGCTGAGTGTAACAGTTATGAATATTAGTTATTAGTGTAACAGTTATGAAATGTGTCTGGTTTACCCTTTTTAAAATTACCTACGAAGAACCCTGCAAAAGAACGTTGGTGCAACTTGATCAAGCGTCAACACGAAAAAGACGGTTTTCGTGTAAGCGAGAACACTGTAATATGTGAAAAACATTTTAGAAAACACGAAATAATCAAAGGTGCTGGGGGAGTGAGGAGCAGATTGGGTAAAGGTATGGTTAAGTCTGTGTAATTTTACAATAATGCTGATTTTATGACAGTCTTGTATCACGACTACATCACTGTTGAATTGCATTTTGATTTAGATCTATTTATATTCCAGCTGTTGAAGTGCGTAATAATTATGATAATCTTGAATAGTTTGACTTAAAAGAAATAAAACAGTCCATTGTTATGCTATTTCTGGGTCTGCACCTTTATTTGTGTTCTATGTATACAATGAAAGAAGCTGATTTAAGCTTAATCAGAAATTATGATTATCAAATCTGAAGGGGTCTACTACCGAAAAACATTTTCTAATTGTAAATTTTTGTTTGTTTTGGTTTCGTTTTATTTCAATTTTCTTAAATGAACTTTCCTTTCCAAATAGAAATCAGGTTTTAGAATGCCTGTAAGTATGGACAAATGAAAAAGGGTATTATTGTACCTTAAACTAAATTGAGCTCTAAAATAGAAAAGCTAGTTTTGTGAAGAACTGCATATCTGTTTTCTTCTGTCATGTTTTGTCTGTATTTGATTTTGGACAGAATTCTGCTACAAAGGTTTATCAAAATCCTCTAACATTGCATCAATGGTGCAAAATTCACGTTCTGCATGTAGGAGTGGAACCATCAATATTTAACTGGTCCTCAGTTACACCTTTGCCACGGAAACCTCCAAAGGATAGAAGCAGTTCTTCACCACAGGCCTGTACATCAATTACAGGTGCAGGAGAGACAGTGGTCGTGTCACACATTGAAATAGTTGAAGAGTTAGGGTCCACATGTCCTGTGGGAGAAGTTGAGGTATAAAAATGACATGCATGCTATGACCTTGTCCCTAGTGGTATAACATCCCTAGAGTCTGGGTCAAGTAGTGCCTCCTTGAAGTGACAATAACATTGGGCATGGGAACAATAAAGAAGAATCCTAAACAATGCCCCATCCCTGATAATAAGGAAGACTATTGTCAAGGAGAACAAACGAAAAAAGAGGTTTATATGAGGTGCTACGTTACCCCAGAGTCTTAAGTCATAATTCTTTTTGAAGCCCCATGAGATTTCAATTTTTTTTTTCAGTGGCAGGGGCTTCTCACTTTTTGACATTTTTCTTTTGCTGCTTAAACATAACATTTGTACTTTTAGGCATGTAGTGTGTATTTTTCTTTCCTTAATGAATGTCTTATTTTATTTACATTTAGTTTACATGTTCCAACGGTAGTGCTGGGAAAGGTGAAGTAGGAACTAAGTGTTCTTTGGGAGATGTTAAGATGGTGTTTGCAAAACACACTGAGGATAAGTCCACCCAGACATTCTTCCTGTTTACCTCTGAAGTTGACTCAATATCCATGGACCATACGTATGCATTTAGCTTTGGAGACATCATTGACATGAAAGAATCAAGGCAGTCTATACAGGAGCAGCTAGAAGTAAAGGAGGAAATATGGGCAGCTGCAAAAAGAAATCGATGAGTATAAACAACGGGAATTTAGTTTAAGAATGACAACTCTGCGATTAAATTTTACACAGCAATTTTACACTCTATCGAGTTGTTTTTTTCGCCAACCTTGTTTCCAAACGCTATACTGAAAACTTCCAGACAGATCAATTCCAAACCAGCGGTGGAAGAGATGAGTGTGATGAGCCCTCAGACTAAGATAAACAGCAGCTGAAGACGTTGACGGCATACACGGGGGCGTAATGTGGGATTTTGAAGGTGTACGCTCACGAATAATGATTCAAGCGCCAAAGACGCTCCAAACAAGGGGGGTCTGAGGGGCATGCTCCTCCAGAAAATTTTGAATTTTAGGGTCTCGGAAATGCCACTTTCCGATTATCTTCGAAGGTTGTAACCCAAAAGTATAAACAAAAGAGGAGAACTGTAAATAATATTTATCTATAGCCCTTTACATATATCTATATATATGTACATTTATCTGTAATCTTATACCTAGTTTTCGTATGGCTTATATTTGAATTTCAAAAAATTGTAACGGCAAGTCATTTAACTCCCTGAAGAAGTCAGGCCGTGCCTGACGAAATATATATGTCTTCACAGCCGTAGTTAGTTTTTTTTACCTTATTTTACACATCCGTTGAGTTTTCTCTGCAGCAAGCTACAACTCAAGCAGGGGGCTTACAGCACAATTAAACGGCAAGCCGTCGCAAACTCTGTTATAGTGTGTTTTCACTCTCGTGATCAGTAACTTTATTTTTCCACCGAGACGAAAGAAAACGTTTGCATGATAATAGAGCTCAATTCCCGGAGGATTAGTTAAGGACACCAACATGGCCGCCGTGCCAATCTAGATAGAGCCGTTCACAAAATAACTTTAGCCTTACACTTTTTCTCTCTGCTAACAAACGTGTCTGATCGGTGAAAGATTGTTACTCCTCACTGTCCCGCCTCCGCCCTCTCGTATTAGGGAGCTTAAGCAACGACGACGACGACGGCAACAAGAACGTCTTCACAAAATATAAATTTACGGTAAGGTGATCACTTCGAGACTATTTATCCTTTTTAATATGACAAGGGTGTGGTAGTTTCTCAAACATGCTAGAGACAGAAAAAAATACTGCAATGTTCAATTACTGGTGGACGTACAGCAGTAGCTACTAAGAGTTGTTTTGTTTTCGTCCACCAAAATGGCGGCGATGAGATAACGTGAAAACAACCTTGCGATTTAATCCTCGTCCCAAAGCTAACCGCGCGGTATGGATCCTTACAATTTGGTATGTTTCAACCGAGCGTTTAACATAGTACAGGACTACAAATGTTGCTTATTAATGTAATGTTCATTCCGAGGTGAAGGTATTCCATTGCATGTCAGCAGTATGGTACGCAACGTTTTCGTTGTTTGTAATTGGGGATCCTACTCAAGGATGATGACCACGCCAACGAGAACGTTGTCTAAAAATATTGTTTCCCGTTATTGTAATAATTTCGTGATAACTCCAAGTCGTTTGGGATGGAAAGTGTGTGTCAAGATTGCAGGAATAGACTTGGCATTAACGGTGTGGTTGTTTGAAAATGTTTCATCAGGTTGTCACTTCCTCTGCACCACCTCAAATTTGATCAATTGACTTGGCACGCAATCAGTTTCCATATAAGGACATTACGGTATATAAGCTGATAACCAAGATTGAGTGAGCCAATCAGAAAGCTAGAAGTGCAATAATAAGTAACAATAGGTAATATTAGGATACTGTTAGCAATAAATAACAATTATTCTACTCAGGCTTGCTGAATATGTAGAGGGATAGATAACCAACGAGGCGCGTAGCGCCGAGTTGGTTATAATTATTTTATATCCAGCAAGCCCGAGAAGAATTGGTTTATCAAAAAGTCTAAGATCAACAACTCTTCCACTGAAGCATCAATTTCTGCCTCGGTCAATTTTATGAGTAAGTGATGCCGAGACCTCAAGAAACCTTAGGGCTTATGCTAAGAGGTCCTCTCGTTGACACATCAAAGAAACTTTATTTCCCACTAGCCTGACCGATAAAATGATTTTGTTCAGAAAAATGGTAATTGTAGTCGTATTTATATAGGGCGTTCTCTATATGTACAAATGCGTTTTGCATCATTCAGTGTATTAATGAGATGACCAAGACACCTCAAAATCCGTAGGCTACTGTTATTACAGACACAGTTATTTTTTCCTTCTTCTCAGTTTAAATTCAAGGGACGATAGACCACTTTCAAAATGGCGGCCAAATAAAACATTGTTCTGTTTTAATGCTAATAAGCGTTTCTAGCCTCGTTACGACGAGCACATTGTTTCAAAATGAGGGCATTAGGTCTAATTAACATAAATACAAAATAAATCAATATAAAGGTGGTTGCCATTTATGAAAGTAGTCACTGTCACGGTGTAGTTTTACCAATTGCTCGCCCCTACCCACTATGCAACTGAACGTTAACTACTATTAAACATCACACTGATCAAAGATTCGTGACAAAAAATGTCTGTCGCGCGAGCATATCGCCTTATGTAAAGAAATCCAGGTGGCCCTCGGAATTCAGAACCCAGCCCACGGGATTCCAGATCCCGAATTGTGGATCAAAGATTCCGGATTCCAAACAGGCGGGTTCCACCCAAATGGATCCTGGATTCCATCGAAATGCGTAGAATCTGGATTCCACACAATGGATTCCGGATTCCACGCTCTGGATTCCGGATTCCAAAGACTCACATTTGCAGGATCCCGGATCCCGTTTTTCTTCACATCGGGCGAAACATACTAAATTTAAGTAAAAAACTACAGAGATAAACTTTCAAAAACTATTAGGCTAAACAGTTTTCAAAACCCCAATTGCATCCATTTTAATCTTCAATTGTGCACATCCCTTCCTCCCTTTGTATTTGCTGTTTTATTCAAACTTTGCTTCAACATTTTAAGGAACTATTTTTACGTTTCGCTTGACTTGGTTGCCAGTGTTCACAGTTTTAAGACCATGAATGTTGGTCGTGCCGGCGTCGAATCCACGATCTACTAATTTTTAGATTAAAAGCAGCGGATTTAATACAGCAGTTATCAGGAACTCATCAATAGGCTCGAATAGATTATGCTAGTAAAAATAGCACATTATGCTTTTAGCAGTGCTCAATAGGGCCATTTATACGGGAGAAAATAAGACGCGTCTTAAGTAAGACACGAACTGCTCGTATAAATGGTACAAAACAAGCGTTCGTGTCTTATTTTAGACGCTACTTACATAAGACACGTCTTATCTTGGAACAGAAGTTGTGACTGTTCTTATTTCGTCCGCGTCTTAAATAAGACGTGAACTTCCTCGTATAAATGGTTTCGCACCCCGAATGAAACGTGAACTATAGGTGTGCATGTCTGTCACATGCATGCTAGAAGACAACAACAACATCATCATTTTGTTGACGAGTCACCCAGGCTATCAAAAGGGCTTTCCAGTCAGGCTCGAAAAAACCAACACAACAGAGAAACACATGGACTTTGGTGGTGGAGAAAGAGTTCCTCATCCTTTGCCGGGAACTGACAGTCGAGGAAAAATTGGATAACTGCGTGACAAGCGCCGGTATAAGTTTTTTGTTTTTGTTTTTGTTTTAATTCCATTGAATTGAAAGGGTTTTCAATTCGCAACTTTGCGGATGAAACGTGCAAAGGTGATAACTGTAAATTAACAGTTATTCTTCGAGGGCGTGCTTGATTTATAATGATAAATAACCAAGTAAGACGCGAACTATTTATACGAGATGTTCGCGTCTTACGTAGGATGCGAACGTGTAAATGGTACTGTTCACGTCCTATTTAAGACGCGTCTTATTTTCCCCCATATAAATAGCCCTAATGTTTGTCTAGATCATGCTCGTTTTTTCCAAGTTATGCTACTTCTTAAAAAAAATTATGCTCATTGCAAATAAGTGCAAAAATGCATTTTTTTAAATAAGAAACCGTTTATTCTTGTTAGCTATACATATCCTTTATCTGAGCGGGCTGTTTACAAACGCTTTCGCTCGAATCGGATGGCACAGCCTGACGTCATTTTGTAGCCTTCCCCATGAGAGATATTGGGACCAACATGATTTGCCATGGGACTTCCGGTTCCCGTGCACCCTAGTCCCAGGTCCCATTTCCGGGCTCAGTAAACTGCAAATCCCTCAAATTGGGCTTTAGGAATCAAAGTGCCTTTCAAAACTCAAAAATGAACTAATAATTATCACAATACGCGAATTAGGCTAGCAGCGCTGTTAAAAGAAATGGAAAAATTATGCTAGCTTTCTCAAGTTATGCCAAGAAAATCTGCTAGCACGATCTATTCGAGCCTCCTCATCAAGGGGAGACTCTTACTTCCATACTTGGCCAAGGAGACGCCCTTTGGAATCCAGAGTAGATTTATTTATAGAACGCCTCCCTCGGGAGATTCAGCACGTCCACTGTTGTAAAAGCCAATCAAACAGAGCTTTCTCAGTGTCAAGAGAAATCAGGAGCCTGTGAGTAGGAGCTTGCCTCTCCCATACCACCCTTATGATTCAACCTTTGCGGGTGTCTTTCTGCTTTTAGAACGCCACGAGGTCGTCGGCTCTGCACGCACTGTTTAAAATGGCCAATCAGAATAAAGTCATTGTCTAACGAAGACAAAAATAGCAAAACAATGTACATGAAATCGATGTAAAGTGATTTAAATGTGAGTCTCCTGCTGAAGGTTTAGTTCTCAAAATAGAAATATACGCGCAAAGGTTGACTCAAGGATATAGTGCATAGGAAGGCTCCTACTCATGGCCTCCTGGAGAAAAAAAGTATTTTCGCGAAAAAACCTGTTCTTAAAAATAAATTTACTCGGGGAAGAGTTTACTCAAGGAATTAGTGGAGATAGAGGCCCATTGATAAGCTCCTGGGGTTATAAAATAGATTCCACACTTATCAAATTATGTTTTTTAGACACACAGCGACACACTAATTGATACCCTATTTTCGAGATTACCGATAAACCGTTTTATAAAAGCGAGCACTTTGTGCTCGACTAGTGTCCTTAAGGGAAATACATTTTATCAGCATAGGAATGAGAAAACGGATTAGCATATGATAGCAAGATGAAAACACTGGTCTCGCTTTGAGGACGAGGGTAAATATGGCCATCTATAGTTTTTCACACAATATTGATGGCATCTTCGCTTTGCTGCTCTTTAATGCCATAATTCTTCATGAAGTCATCCTTTTCAGCTTCTACGCATGCTCGGTATCCCTCTCGGTGATAAGCTGCAAACATTCGGGAAGTGAAGAACTGATTCATGGTGGAGTGTTGCGGGAAGGTACCACAGCAGAAGGCAGACAGTCCCCAGCACTGATGGCCATGGCAGCACGGACAGCAGCACCAAGTTAAATTATCGACGTCGCTTGCTTTCAGGCACATCCCAGGCGTCAGTCCATCGGCCTCGTCATTAAACGGATACAAAGGGACCGAGGGAATATGATTTGGCGGGCAGGAAACACTGTCAGTTGGGTATCTGGGTGTGATCAACATAATTTCACCGTCACCGCTGCCGCCAAATTGACCTTCTTTGTACTGAACTTTGAACCTTAAAAAAAAAACGTGATTTATTGTAATTACGGTATCTGTATATCAATTAATTAACTCTATCGAGTCCTTTAAAGGGAACACATGAGCCCAGCAAATTGATCTGATCTCAACTTAGTGTCTTCATAGCTCAGTTGCTAGAGCACTGCACCAGCATCGCAGATGGTCTTGGGTGCTATTTCCGTAACCACTAAAGTTTTCGGTTGTCTATAAGAGACAATTGCTTAATTTTCTCAGATAAGTGCGAAGATCACCTCTCCCCCGTATATTTTGTTTTTGTTGTTTTAGACTTGGGAAAGGATTTTGGCTCCGACTAGAAAATCTTTGAGAGATGTGACCTTCTGATAAGCGACAGTGAGAAAATATTTTTGCGAGTTTAGGACTCATTTCTGCAAGTATGGCTCGAATAACATCTTTTAGAATGGCCATAGCCGGGAGTTCAGATATAAATTGTTTCAAGATAAACAGCAAGACTAGTTTCAGAAATCTGAGTGGTTTCCTTCGTCACTTGTCTTTGGTGCTCAAGCGAGCGTGAACCAATTTGGCCCCATGTGGTAGCAGAATAGATGGCTCCCGTAAGCGATCACCTATGGAGGACAGGAGGTCTCTTTCGAAGGGTTGCAGCAATTGTAATTTGACTGGCGTGAGACCCTTTGGTATTCTGGAAACCTGTAAGCTTCAAGAGGTGGTTGCTTACTAGTCAGGAATGGTCGAAAAGGAGGGTTCGGTTGTGTTAGTCTATAGGTGTTGATTGAAAGATACTATTCAGTGATACTTAGTACATATGGACGTTGCCTACTAAATAATTCAAAGGTATTTTTGCGTAGTTTACTGAATAATTTCATGCGAGAAAAGCAGATCTTAACAAGTGTTATTGAATCCAAAAAGATACAAAGCAATGTATGGCGTGCTTTTCCAAATTAAGGTTGATTACCTCTGAAAAATGCGTGGTTACCACCAAGAGCACTTCCTAAGTTCTGCTTTCTCCGTTTTGAACCGCGCGCAATATATCCCTGTATTAATGACTACCACCCATAGTAAATCCGAGTATCTCGAGATGGGCAGAATGTATGAGCAATAACAATAGTTGGCACCCTCCTTAATGACCTCTCCCCATAGGCGCTTTTCAGACCTTTTCAGGGCCAACAAAACGAAATAAACGAAACAACAACAACTGTTAAAATTCCCAACTTGTGCAACAACAAGTGCAGCCGAGAAGTTGAACCAGGGGCTACCAGGACCAAATTCAACGAGTGCTCAGAACGAGTCTTAAAACCCTACCTCCCAACTGACCAGCCAAGATCTTAAGTGACCAGCCAGTTTTGTTTATTTCTACTAAAATCGGTTTTCCTATTTCTATAAAACGGAATTGCCGAAGACTTCAGTACTGCGGCTGCCGACCAGTTTAAACGCTTGTAAGAGACCTTCTTATTAGAAGGGTTATCACTACCACCCTGTAACACGTAACAGAAATGTTGCACCAATTATTGCATAAATTGGGAAAACCCCTCATTAAACAAACAAGTTCATCATGTTAATTTAACATTTTCATTTTCATTTTCCCTGTTAAATACCCATTGCTTTTTCTTTCATTGTATATTCTAGTGCCCAATATTCACGTTGTTATTTAGTACTCATACTTCCTATTTAGCTATCTTTTATATCACACCGACTAGCGGTTCATTTGTATTCGCAACTGACGATGGATGTTGGTCATCCGAAACATGTATTGCAAACTTAAAACTGTGTGTTTCTATTTAAAAATTATTTCATCTCTGCTACGAGTTCGCAAATTATTGCTTAATAAAATGTGTTCATTATTGTGACGCTGTAGGTCACTATGGCAACAAAAAAGCTCTCCAACCTCCCCCCCCCCCCCCCCCCCTTCTAGATTTCGTCTTTACTTTCTTATACAGAGGAACCTCTTATACAGGGGAACCCTCGGGACCAGGACAGGTAAACTCTGAATAGACCAGAGGTGTCCCCTTATAATAGAGGTTGAGTTGGAGTGAAAGATTAGTATGAACATTTTTCCGAGACCAAATTCGGTATCCCCTGAATAGAGTTGTCCCAAAGGAGACGTTCCACTGTATCTCAAAAATGAACTCCCTGATCCCCATTTTTTTATTGTAGAATAGTAATTACCAATCTAAGACGGCACTAAGGCAAAGTTTTTTAAAATACCTGGGAGCTGATTCAGAGCTGCCTTAAATTGTACGATAATAATAGTACGATATTAATAGTAACCTATTACGTCACAATTACGGGCGCGTTTTGTTAAGGAATAATTGATGTTTCATATGGTACCATAATATTGTTGCAACGTGATACAATGTTGTAGTGACAACCCTTCTAATATGAAGGTCTCTTGAAAGTAGTAAAGCTGGTTCTAGCCTTAAAACAAACTATTCGAAATTCAGATAATAGAAAATACATGTACAAACTTGAAAAAGCGCGGCAGTCTTCTCTTCTTTGGCTCTTGAAACGCGTCGAACAGGAACGAAATGACATCCCCACCATCCTTACTCAGAAAAGAGCAGTCCAAGTAGGTTCTAGCGAGCATCAACGCTTTCAAAAGGGAGTCACCATAATGCATATGGTCTTCTTTGTGTTCGCCGTCGACAACAACAATCTTCTTCAGACGCTTCTTCAGCAAAGCCAATAACGCGAGATTCTCGAAATGACCACCGTCGCTTAGAAGCAGTACTGGCGGTGGCATCGGCGCAGTGTTGTTCTTAGAAAAGGTTTCCCTGATAAACTGGACAAATGAGATATGAACGATGAACCACCTGAGACAAAAGGAAAACAAAATGCGCGCAATTTCAGAAATTTTGCTAAATCAAATTTAAGGTTTTGACGACAACGTCAGCGTACAAATAGGAAAATTTTATTCTCTTTTTTTTTTCTGTAGCCGCTCGTACCAATTTATTTTAAGGATACTTTGCCCACATTGCACGACGTGAACGAAATGGAGTAATTCCGAAAACTTAAAGTGCTACTATGATCAAAAAATATTTCCTTTTTTCCTTCAGATTTTGAAAGCGTGTTCGCTTAACACCTAACTGGCAAAAATTTGAGCTTTGAGTTTTATCCAAAAACTGTTTATTTTGAGTGTAAGTTTTGGATTTCACGGTCCGCCATTACTCACGTTCAAATTTGGCCCCAAGAGGGTTGGATCTATGGAAAATGACGTCATTTATTCTCTAGCTTAAAATTTCACCGTGTAATCGCAAATTTATTAGATATGCAAAACACGGATTTAAAAGTCTGAAAGCCGGAAAACTTCAGTGCTGCATATTAATTCAACCGTGTACACATGCATTGCATTCTTAAACTAGTGAGTCTTTGACGTCATTTTCTCCACGACCAGCTCTATCAAGATTTTAAAGCTAGTAATGGCGTACCAATAAATTAGAAACTTCCAGTTAAAACAAACAGGTGTCTTTTTTAAAATCAGAACTTAAAACTTGGGGCACTTTGTGTTTAGTTAACATAGTTTCGAAATCCAAAGAAAAAATAATTCTTTTTTTCGGTCGTAGTAGCACTTTCATGATTCAAGGTTACAATCTGAGGTGACGTTTTCGTCGACCTCGCCGTCGCTTAGAGCGGTTTTCAATTGAGTGTGGAAAGTAATTAGCGAATTGCTTTGGGTTATGATTACTTGACTAAGTGATTGGTTCAAAGTTCTCGCGCCACTTTTTCAATAAATCAGAAGTGAGACCCAAACCAATCGTGGCTCTCGCGTGCACATTTTTCCGCGCTTTGTGTCGGGTACGTGTAATTACTTCGAGTTTTGATTTGTTAACCGGATTGTCTCCGTCCTTTTTGAATGGCCAAAGTAATTACTTTCGTTTTGGTTTTGTGACACTCGATTGAAACTCGTTTTATCTAAAATTCCTTAGTGTGGACTATAACAAGCCTGTAATTTGAGGACTGCAAACGCCTTCAAGTGCGGAATTTTAAGACGCTTTTACCGTGTGAAATAAATTCAAATTTACAGAGGACCTTATCCAGAAACCGTGACCAATGGAACAGTAAACCATGGCCAGGGATTGGCCCAGCTGGGACTTTATTCCGAGATAGCTCTTGTTGACATTTGCATGTTGCAAAAAAAATAATAATAATAACAATCGTAAGAATCAAAGTGGCACTGTCGTTAGTCGTGGATATATGTAAGTTCCCGCGATTGTTTGAAATTAGCAGGCTGAAGTTTCCTTTATGCACTAATCAGTGTGATATAAAAAGAAACTGGGGGCTCTCATATGCGACTAGATACCCAAAATACATACATACTTAATTGATCGCTCTCCATAGGGGCTTTTCAGGGCCAATGAATCAACGAAACAACAGAACACAACAACAACAACTGTTAAGAATCCCAACTGGCCGGAGGCAAACCAGTTGGCTATTTACAAGTGCAGCTGAGAAGTTGAACCAGAGACTACCAGGAACAAATTCAGCGAGTGGTCAGGGCGGGTCTTGAACCCGGGATCTCCGGATCTCAAGGCAAGCGCCCTAACCACTGGGCCACACTGCCTCCTGCATGTGCAGGTGATCCCCTTTGCTGGAATTTAATCCTATAAAACAAGTCAGTACTATTTCTCCAATAGGCATAAGATTACTCTTTACCACATACTTTATAAAGAGCTGTACCGTGTGTTCAAAGTTCGTAGCACAGGTGACAGGGTATTTTTGAATAAGGTCTGATTTTTGTTGCCAGGTCATATTGTTAATCTCATCATCAGTTAGCTCTTTTTTCTCTACAAGTCTACCAAGAATTTTAAAAAGATATGACCACCTTGTTTCAGCTGCAGAAAATGAACAGAACCATGAGGGGTTACCTAATTTCCTAATGATAGCAAACAAGTCCTTATTTCAACTTCACTACAAAGACAAATGCAATCCATCAGGTTTATTTTGTTTTCTTTCGACCTCGCACCAACGGCAGGCGTGAACAACCTAACTACCCGATTACCCGATAACCTGTGACAATGCCGGATACGAAAAACCAAAAAACCTCTGCGAGGAACAAAAACTGGAAACGTATTCCCCGAACCAATGCAAATGCTACAAACCCTCCGGGGTTTAAAGGGTTTCTTGTCACAAAACAACAACGATACATAAAAAGAAAACAAAAGTTAAAGAAAATGTGAATCGAACCCACAAGAAGAAGCCGCAACCCGCGAAGGTGAAGCAACGAATGAAGAATGCTATCGCGCTTTAAAATTAATGACCTCTAATAAAAGCCCAGGTTCAGACGGCTTTACCACATTGTTCCTTTTGGAGCTTGATAGGTAACTATATGATCAAAAGTTCCAACCATTCATTTGAGAATGGTACCCTTTCCATCTCCCAAAGACAAGCGATAATGTCTCTAATCCCAGAAAAAGAAAAAGAACTTGGAGTTTTTAAAAAAAACTGGAGACCGTCTCACTTTTGAATGTAGATTTTAAAATTGTAACTACAATCGTAGCTCTCCGGGTGGAGAAGGTGTTGCCAAAAATCATTTCTACTAGCCAATCTGGTTATGTAAAAGGGAGATATATTGGGGAGAACATATATAAGATTAATCATTATGGAGTTTACGAAACAAAAAAACTTGCCTGGAATTGCCGTCTTTCTTGATTTTGGTAAAGCCTCCAATTCAGTGGAATGGGACTTTCTAGAAATATGCCTACAATCTTTCAACTTCGGTCCGCAGCTAATTAAGACGCTGAGTTAATACTTTTTATAAAAACATCACCAGTTGTATTTTGAATACTGGCTTCGCATCGAAGCACTTCCTTCTTGAACGAGGAGTCCGCCAAGGCTGCCCCCTCTCTGGTATGCTATTTGTCATTGCCATAGACGTGTTAGCTCAAAATATTAGAAATTCCATTGAAATAGAAGGCATCACAATAGACGAGAACAAAGAAGTTAAATTATAACAATATGCAGAGGACACTTCAGCTTTCCTTGCCAACGCTCAATCTTGTGCTGCTCTCCCGTTTTAAAAGATGTTCTGGGCTGAAAATAAATGTATCAAAATCCGAAATGCTGTGGCCAGGCTCAATGAGAAATAGAAAAGACGGGATTTTAAATTTTCAAATAAGTGAAGAGTCTGCTTATGCGTTAGGTACGTATTTCTCGTACGATGGCGAGTTATCAAACAAGAGAAACTTCCTCAATAAACTGTCAAAACTGCAGAAAACTTTCAAACTTTTGGTTACAAAGAGACATCTCAGTCTACGGGAGAATAAATGTGGTCAAATCTATGGAAACACCTTCTTACTTCGCCGAAGAAGTGAATAAAATGGTTTTCGATTTCGTGTGGAATCATAACCTGCGAAAATTAAAAAGACAACTCTAATAAAATCTAGAAAAGGGGGCGGTTTAGAAATGAGAGACTTCGTCATCTTTGACAAAGCTTCAAACTTAAACTAGGTAAAGGCCAAGTAATACAAGCAACATTTTCCGTGCAACTTGAAGCGCAACAATAATGCGTTGCAAGTTGAGATGGTTTGTTGCGCGTATAATACCACCGCTTTTACTTTTTGCAACATGAACATTTGTTGCACAAGATGGTGGTGGTACGCGCAACAATCAATCTCAACTTGCAAAGCAACATTGTTGCGCTACAAGTTGCACGAAAAATGTTGCCCGTACTACTGGGCCTTAAGCCGTCTATGTTCGGATTATAACGCAACATGGAAATATGTTCCAACCTCTTTCCTTACCAATGTCGGTGGAAACTTCTTATTCCAGTGTAACTAGGGCTATAAGCTTCTTAACCTTAGTAAACACTTCCCCAGCATTGATAAGAATGTCATTTCCTATTGGCAGACAATTGCTGTGACGTGTCCTCAAAATAAACTTGAGGTATTAAATCAAGTCATGTGGAGCAACAGCTTTTTAATTGTGGGCAAAAAATCAATATTTTTTCCCTCTGGCATCAAGCTAACATTATCTACATTTTAGATATATTTGACACAGAAAAGAACTCGTTTCTATCCTTTAATTCCCTGTGTCAAAAAAATTAACAGAATGTAAAATCTCCTCACAATATTATAGTATTCTTTCTTCTATTCCTTCATTCTGGAAAAAAGCTTTTAAATTCTAAAAAGCTCCCAAATGTTGCACCCCCTGATCCAATTAGTGAACCGTCAACATGTAAAGCGATATATAATAAACTCTGTCTTTGGAGAAGTTGCCTCCTCCAACAGCAGAAAAGAAACTCCTGGAATACGGCTTCAAAAAGGATGAAATGTGCAAGGTCTACCTTTTACCTTTTAACGTTACAAAATAAACTAAATTAATAATGTTTTATGATAGGATCATTCATCGCATTCTACCTACTAATAGCTTATCACATAAAATGAAGATAGTTGATTCTCCAACTTGTCCCTTTTGTCCTTCTGAGATCCATACCATCTGGCACTTGTTCATTGAATGCAAGCAAGCGAACTCTTTCTGGGTAGAATTTCAAAATTGGTATAGTAACCACACCAGAAAAAAACTACAACTTTCGAATCCAAATATTGTGTATCGTACACTTTATTCTTCTCGATACTATTTGGCCCTCAACCACCTCAACATTATGGGGAAGTATTACCTATATGTTAACGCCATTGCGAAAACTAAGTTTCAGTTTTGTGAATTTACATCTGTTGTCCATGACAAACTTACGATGCCCCGTAAGGGACATGAAATCCAAAAACTATACTTATCTAGCAATGTCAATTAATTATCTAGAGCTGCTAGTTATTTTCTAGCACTGTTACTCAATTATCTAGCACTGCCAGTTATTATACAAAACACAGGTCACTGGATCCTTTCTGTATTGGTAAATTACCAATACAGAAAGTACCCTAAACATTCGTAAAAACTAACCGTTGACCTAAAAACTTTTGTTTAGGCCTAATTAGGCCAAAGGTTAGCTTTTAGGAATGTTTAGGATATTTTTTGTATTGGTAAAACAATGACCTGTGGCTTATGACTTGTGTTTTGCACCTGCCGATAATTAAGTGACAGTGATAAATAATATTAAAGTGGCAGTGCTAGATAATTAAGTAACAGTGCAAGATTAATAACTAGCCGTGCTAGATAATTATGTGACAGTCCTAGATAAAACCTAGCAGTGGCAGATAATTAAGTGACAGTGCTAGATGAGTATTGTTTTTGGATTTCATGTTCCTTACAGGGCACCGTACAAACTAGCATTAGCTATCAAATTATGTGAACGATATATTTTTTTTCGAAAAATGGGCCTTCTTACAAGATAAATAGTAGATTATGATTATGATAAAGATGATGATGATGGTGATGATGATGATGATTATTATTATTATTGCTATTATTATTTGTTTAAAATCACAGTAATCTTGTTATTGCACTGGTATATCCAGGGCAAGCAGCAACAAGCTGCCTTAGCTTTCCAGGACCCTTCGTATAATTCTTGCGGAACCAAGCAGAACAGTTTTCTGCATCGTTACTGGTTTCAGCCCTACATGGATATCAGCCAAATATCCCTCAAGTCTGTCTGTAATGCTACTTAGCGCTCCTGATACAACTAGGACTATGAGGACTTTCTTCAAGCACCAGAAGGCTTATCAATCTTCTCCTCTTCCATTCTACTGTCTCCCGGAAAAGCTACGTCTATAACGTGACATTATTTCTTTGCTTTGTCTATGAAAATTATGTCCGGCCTATTGTGTGATAGCCTCTCGTCCGTCTGAATGGGGAGATCCCACAAGATCTTTCTATCCTCATTTTCTGTTACAGGTTCTGGGTTGCTAATTATGGTCGTACCATTTGCCTCCACATTCCATTCCAAGCTGTTTGCAGATGTCCCAATGAATACCCTAATAGCTACATTATCGTGACGGCGTTTGTACTCGGGTTGTGCTAACTTAGGGCACTCACTCAACAGATGGTTGACCGTTTCGTCTGTCTTTTTTCGTATACAGAGCCTACGTCGGGAATCCTCCTGGGACTTTTCAATCTTAGCTTTGAACGCATGTTTTATGAGTCAAATGAGTCAATGAGTCAATGTGTCAATGAGTCATGAGTCATGAGTCAATGAGACTCACAGTTAATATAGCAATAATTTGTTGATTAAGCCTAAGCCCTCGTTTCAGTGATTAGGCCTAAGCACTCTCTGAAATTTTAGCTTTCATTTCATGGTTTAATTAGCTGCA